>NC_134857.1:13777500-13975000 GCF_049852395.1 Peromyscus maniculatus bairdii | reverse complement strand
TTTATTTATATAGAGTGATATCCACAGCACTCCTCTGTGCTCAAACACAAGGTTGCAACCATCCTTAACCCCTTTTGTAAATGAGGATGCTGAGGAGTCCACAGTGTGACCAAGCAGCATCATTCCAAACTCTCTGTATGATAGGATTATTGTAAAATGGCCTGGGAGATAAAGACATGCTTTTGCCTCCCCATCTTTAAAAGCGTCCAGGGCTTGATGGATTGGTGTATTATTTGATACACTACAGGCCTATGTACATCTTTCTTGAAATGCTCAGGACTGATGGATTTGGAGCCACTAATATTTCACGATTCAGGCAGTCTCAGAAGGTCAATGAGCTGATTTTACCCGGAGAAGTGTTAGAATGTGTCCCTTCACCTTGAGTGGTGGACCTGAAGCTGAAGTCACACTGTGACCCAGAATTGCGTGACAAGTAGAAAACTGATATGGCTGTAAGTGGATCATTTGCAAGAAAATGCTCACAGAGATGAGCGGTACAGTGGATGAGTGGAAGTCAGAGCAGCCCACTCCAGTCCTTCCCGTGGCTTTCTTAGTTGTTACCTCCCGCTGTTTGTTTTGGATTGACCTAAGTTGTACACACATGCCTTTCAAGACTAAGCACTGGCATATAGGAATAAATTTAAGAAGATTAATTTCTTCCTACAAGAAGAGATTGTGGCTTTCCTTTTTTAAAGGTGTGTTTGAAAAAATAGCGTTAAAAATATTTGTCTAGCTTTTCTTTGGACGTCTTTAGCTTATTCCTCCTGAGGACCAAAGCTGTAGAGGGCAGTTTTAAAGTTTCTGGCACTCGACCTGGGCCTGAGTCTCTCGCTAGACTAGTTTTCTGTAGGAGATTCTGCATTGTGGGTGTTCATCCGATTTCCCATGCATGAATGCTCTGATGCTCACCCACCACTTCTCATTTAAGCTCCTATTAGCCAGCATTCAGGCGGAAGAATGCAACACTGTCTTTAAAGACCACTTAAGTTGCAGCCAGAGAAGCCATTGTATTATCATTCTCTCTCTAAAAAAAAGAAAAAAAAAAGAGAATTGTGATCTTAATTTGTTAGAAATCCACGTGATTTTGTTAATGTGGAGTTGTCGGCAAAACCACTACATAATGTCTGCCTCACAGGCCCGTTGTACAGACACTTGGAAACTTGAACATAAGGTGTAGAAAATAAGAACTGGAATATTCCAGTGATCTCCATGTTCGCTCACAGGGAGAAATACATAAACATCACGTGCTCTCTTAGCAGCTTGTTTATTGGCTCTCAAAAATCCAGGTCTGTCAATAACTCCGTATTGTTTATCTCTACCAGTGCCATCAGCAGTTAAATAGTCACATTATACACGATGACTACTACTAGATTGAGTGGAGGGATGTGTACATTAGGGTTGACCGTTAGACATGTACACCACTTCACTTCCACAGATTTGCACGGAAGTCTTCTCCATGGTCCAGACAGTTTTTGTTTTGTTTGTTTTGTTTTGTTTTGTTTTGTTTTAACCAGTCCTGGGAGTGTAAAACAGAAGTCTAGCCTCCCACGGGAGCATTATCTTTGGCAGTTAGCACTTCCTCCCCCGATTTTCTCCCCTCGCTCCCGTCACGTGTGGCTCTTCACGCTACCATCTGTCTTTTGCCACAGAACTTAATTGACCAGAACCAGTGGATGGCTTCCCTGTTGCCAGGCTTGTTCTGATCTTTCAATGGCGAGTTCCATTTTTCCCCATCCGCACTACTTCTCAGCCCCATTCCCTTTCTCCAGGCCTTTCAAAGCCCTGCTGTGCCATCAGGAACAGTGGAAGGGAGTTTGAGGAGGAAGAGACAGGGGAGAGTCACTCCAGGTCCTGTCAGCTCTGCCTCCGGGCTTGACAGCACTGCTTCTGTCTGGGGTAGTCTTACCTGGAAACTCACTGCACAGGTCTAGGTTGAGAGCAGAGGCAGACAATTGATTTTAGATTAAAATACATCGAGTAGACTCTGGAGGCCCCATTTATGCTATGTTAGAATACAGAAATTGGGGAGAGGGACTGTAAAACTTTCCAATAAAAGTGAATTTGGTAATGATTTAATCACTACTCTGATGGGAATGGAAAGATGGCTCAAGAATTAGCTGCTCTTACAGTGGACCCAAGTTCAATTCCCAGCACCACATGGCAGCTCAAAACTCCAGTTCCAGGGGATCCTTTGCCCTCTTCCAGTCTCTGTGAATACTAGGTACACAGGCAGTGCATAGACATACGTGTAGGCAAAACATCCATCCATGCACACACAAAACAAAACAAAGAAACCAAACAACCAAACCCCACACACTTCACTCACTGGGTAGTATTTAAGAAGGCTGACGTCCAGGTGACCTTCAGTTCTGTTTTCCTTTTTGAATGGTCATAGTTTCATTCCTTCTCAATACAGAGAAGAAGAAAGACCCCGTTACCACCAGATAATGAGGAGCCTTGTCCCATTGTGTCTGGTCCTTACTGGCTTCATTGTGATATGCTCTTTCCCACCTTTTCACAAAGACTGGGGCCGACAGCTCCCTTACCATGAGGTCTTTAATCACCGAGTTTCCCCAAAATTTCAGCTTCTCATGACCTTTGCTAATATAAACCTTTTAGATAACACATAATGTACACTTTGCAATATCCACAAATTAAAAGTATTTTCAAATTGCTGGTACCAGTTTATGTTCATAGCTGCTGTGTGAGAGTTCTAGTTACATTGTAAAGCCACAAATATTTACTGTTGTCTATCATTTTAATTATAACCATTGAGATAGATTTGTTGTGGTAATAGACTTCTAATTTCAACTTACATATCTTGTTGATGATGATTACTGAAATTGGTAGTCTTTCTATACATTTATTGGCCATTTGGAGATTCCCTTTTTTGGCATACCTATTAATATTTGGGGATCATTCCACAATTGGGTCATCTGCCCTTTTCATGTTTATCTGTAGAAGTCCTTTGTATGTGATAGGCATGAGTCCATGTCGGATGCATGTGTTACAGATGCACATGTTACAGATACTTTCCCTGTTCTGTGAGTTACCCTTCCATCTTTCAATAGTGGGTTTTGATGAACAAGAGTCATTACAGGTTCTGTGTCCTTTCTCCAAAAATACAGAGAACCAGAAGTTTTATTTTTCAGTTTGTGATACTTACACATAAGACATAGATCTATGCATAGGAAGGGATTTCAGGCTTACACATGTATTACATTTGTTTAACATATACCTTCAACTGTATAGTCTTTATAGTGTCCCTGTATTTTGACCACATCTTGTCACACAAGGAATTATTTGCTTGTGATATCTTGTCAGCCCTCCTTAAGTTTCAGAACTTGGAGGATTTAGACTTCATATTTGGAATTTTCAGATCAGAGATGCTTAATTTGCACTCCCAACATAGTGGAATTCATTGTTTGGGTCCAGTCTAAGAAATCCTTTCTTACCCTAGCCGTGAAAATGCTTCCTTGTCTTCTAAAGATGTGAATAGTCCTTTTATGTTTAGTTTTCCAGTACATTTACAGTTTCTGTTTTGTGCATTTTTATGTAAATTTGAAGTTAAAATTTTCTCTATGTCCCCTACACCAGGTACCACTTATTTTAAACATCACAATTCTACCTGGGCATCTCATCACAAATGAAATGACCATGTGTGTGTAAATGTATTTCTGGGCTTTCTATTCTGTTTGGATGGTAGGACTATTTATCCTTGCATTGAGGGCTGCCCTAATTACCACAGCAGGATTTATGCCAGCTCTTGGTGTCTGGCTGTTTTAAGTTGTCCAGATTTATTTATTCTTTTTCAAGATTAACAGGGCAGTTCTTAACCTTCTATATATATAAAATGTAAATTTTAAATTTGCTGCCTCTTTGCTTGTGAGTGAGGCATAACCCATTGTGGTAAAGATTTCGTATGCACTTGGAAAAACTGCCCACTGTGTGGTTCTTTGACTCAGGTGTTAAGTCAAGTTTGGGCCTCGTTTTACACAGTTTCCCTACACTGACCTGGTCCTGCCACTTCCTTTCTCCTTTTATTTCTCTTCTAAGCAATTGAAGAACATGCATTATATTTCCCCGCTATGATTAGAAATTTGTCAATCTCTCCCTCTTTAGAATTTTGGCATTATGGATTTTAAAAACCATGGTATTAATAGTACCAATTTAAAGCAGTGATTTTTTTCTTGCCTCGTCCTCATTTCATAATAAACTTCCTATGCCCATTAGAGTCAGGAGACAGACTCCAAACAGATCCACAATAAAGCATTGTTAATGCCTGTCCCCAAGAATGACATACTCTAGTGTGCTCCCACTTAAGGTAGCTGTGCCTGCCTGCACAAAATCTGCAGAGCTTTGAGCCCTGGAGCTTCCTGCCAGGCAGCGGAAAGGAGCTCACAAGGCCCAGTCCCTGCCCCGGGTTTATACACAGTTAAAGGCTGAGGAAGAAGGGCAGATAGACATCTTCAGTTAGGTAGCCATGGGTAAACTGCCTACGCTCCTGTGGAGAAACCTCACCCTTCCTTCTATAAGCATCCTAATGAAGCACATTTAGTCACAAAACAAACAAATAATAAACAAACAAACAAACAAATAAATAGAATGGCTTATGTGGGAACCCACAGAGGCTATCTAGTGAGAACTTACTCAGGGTCCACGAATCTGAGCTTGCTTTACCCAGCAGGACTGCATAGGAGATGATTTGGTCACGGGCGTGGTTACCTGGTGTTTGGAAAGGTCTACACTTGGCTGTGCAGTGTGCTTTCACCTAGCAAGGGGGAGGTCTTTTGCCCCACTCCTTGGCATGTTATAAAAAGCCCTTTTGAATAAAGCCTCAAGGCCATCGGGTATTGATCCAGGCCCTCCCGCAGCTATCCTGTTTCTGTCTTTCTTCTCATCGTCTAGGTCTCTCTTTCTGTCTATCATTTCTTATCCCTCTCTCCTTCTCTTAAGAACCCTTCAAAAGGTGGGAGCTGAACTCCCACAGATTTGAAAGTAGAATGGGGTTAGGTGGGAACAGGAAGGGCGTCATCAGGAGTGGTAGGTAAATGAAAAGGGGAGATGGGGGGCAGTGAGACCATTCAGCTGGTACAGGTGCTTCCCCCAGGCCTGACAACTGAGTTTGATCCCTGAGACTCTCAGGGTCAAAGAAGAGAACTGTACGTTGTCCTCTGACCACCACAAGCACAGTGTGGCACATGCGTACACACATGAACACTCACACACACACATGCACTCACACTAAATAAACAGCTCTTAATTTTTTTTAATTAAATAGATGGTAATCGAGTGAACATATATATGTGTATATGAAAACATCAAAATGGAATCTGTCATGTCTAGTTAATATATACTAACACTTTTGTATGATTAAACAATAAATAAATGAACAATGTTAAAGACAAAACAGGTAGAGAGACTGCAGCGTCCTTGACATAAAGCAACATGAACCTTGAGTTAGAAGAGTCCCTTCAAGGCCAAGATTCATGTTTCCCAGAAACAGGTGAAGTTGTCATGGGAACTTCCTGCAATGGAGTCACTTGCCCTGAAATCAGAAAGGTGGCGTGGCTGGCTGTGGTGGCGTTTGCAAAGAGGACATCTATTCTCTCCTGAACTGTGAGGGCCAGTACTACAGAGGACCCTGCTGCCGGGACCCTCCACGCAGTGGCACTGGCTGCTGGTGGGAACATGGCAGAAGGGCAAGGCCCATCCCCCTTTTGTAGCCTTGTGCGGTTTCTCCCACCCTGTATGAAAAGAGCTCATTTCCAGCCAGCTGGAGTTGTTGAAATGGCGCCTGCAGAGTTCAGTTCCAACATCAGAACCCAGTGGGTTCGGAGCTGGCAGACAGTAAGTTAGCAGCTGGCACACCTTCTCTGCTTCCAGTTAAGCTGCTTGCCGCTCTGTGTGCTCCGATATCAACAGAGCCATCCCTCATCCTGGTTGATGGCTGTGTGCTATGCCCTTCTGCAAGGCTTTGTTTTCACTTTTCTGTTCTTCTATGTAAGGAGTGTGTCTCCTAGACAGAATATAGTTAGGGACTGTATTTTTCTTCCAAGATAACAGTCATAGACTTAATTAAGATATTAGTACTTGTAAATCTAAAATTTATCACAGGTGTATTTTGGTTGATATCTACCATATCTGGGTTCTGTTTGCCCCTTTGTTTCTTACCCTTTGGGGCTAATGAATGCATTGCATGATCTCTTTTATTCAGTTGGTATATGTTTCACATTAGTCACTGCTTTTGGTGTTTGAGACAGGATCTTGTACAGCTCAGACTCACCTCCACTGGACGGCCTCGAACTGCGGATTCTGGCACCTCCACTGCACTGCGTTAGAGCCGTGTGCCACCACTCTGGTTTCTGTGGTTGGTGGTGCTGAGGATGGAAGCACCTGCCTTGTGTATGCTGCACAAGTACTCTAGTAACTTCGTTTTGAACCCAGCTCCAGTTGTTACACATTTTGATCATTCCTTGATGTCTACTCTACAAATTACAACATGAATCCTTTATTTATTACATTCTAAATCAATTAATTTTAGTAAATCCATACAAATTTTCAAACCCTAGGATACTTTAATTCCATTACCCTCTCCAATATTTTGTATCATGTTCACTATTATTTTTATCCTATATACATTTTAAATCTTATAGACATATTTCCTGTTTTCTAATTATGAATAGTTACATTTACTTTTTTAGAAATTTCATACCTTGATATAACCTATCTTAATCCTATCCATCCCAGCTCCTCCTCCCATCCCACTAACTCTCAATACATCCCTCTCTCGCCTTCATGTCCTTTTACATTCTCTTATTTTTAATGACCCATTAAGTTCACTCACAAGTGTATAGCTGTAGGACCATCTAACTGAGATAGGAAAACCTACCAATAGCCATATTCCTAAAGAAAGGTGGCTCTCTCTTCCCTAGCAGCCATCAACGCCAATAGCTCTTCCTTCATCTAGGTGTGAGTCCTCCTGAGTCCCACCTTCGCCCGTGTTGGGATGGTGACTGAATCAATTTTATGCAAGTTTTATAACCTTAGCTGCAGTAAATTGATGAGTCCAGCAGCCACATCATATCCAGAAGACAGACTTTCTCAGAAGCACTACCCATCCTCTGGCTCTTCAATTATTTCTGCCCTCTCTTCCATGATGTTCAGTGAGTCTTGGAGTGGGTATGGGGGTTGTTATATATGTCACATTTAGGGCCAAACCCTCAAGAGTCACTTCTTCTAAGCACTATGACAGTTATAAGTCTGTATTAAACTACCCACTGCAGTAAGAAGCTTCTCTGGCTGCGGCTGAGAACAGCACTCATCTGTAGACATAAATAATTAGGGACAGTTTAATAACCCGTCCATTTAACAAAACAACAATAGTGGTTCCTGCTGGGGTCCAGGCCTCAAATCCAACCTAAACACTGTCTGTTGCCTCCTCAACAGTCAGGCCACTATTATGCCTGTAGACAGCCTTCATCTGGTAGGTGGGCATTGTAGTATGCAGGGTCAACCCTGGGTAAGACCATTGATGATTTTTCTCCACAGCAGCCTGTATAACACCTTAAAATAGTACCTACATGACACTCTGAAAGCTAGCCAACGAGGAGGAAGCTTTCAGGTCAATTCCCATTCGATTTCTTGTAGCAATATTTCTGTTTTATTGTTTAATGTGGTCAATCAGCTGTCAGCATATGCACTGTATGTGTTTGTTTACAATTACCTTTTATGACCTCCATTGCCTCCATAATTCCCTAGGGCTTCTTCTGCTTCACTCTTTGTGTTCCTTGTGGGGTTCTTAAAACACTTTTTCTAAAATTCTTTCCTAGATTTTCCATTATTTTATTCCTGTTAAATTTAGATATTTTGTGTTTATTGTTTGAGTTTACAATCCTAGCTTCTGGTACATTTAATTTATATTACAACTCATTTAATGAGTTAATTTCCAATAGAACATTTCTCAGTTTTAGAATTTTCATTTAATCTTTTCTTCATAAATTCCAGTGATCTCTGTTACCAACATCTTTATAACCCCTCCCTCTCATCTTGAATAAATTAGTTATTTTAAGTTCCTTAGCTAATTTCAACATCTTATTCACCAATGAGTGAATCTGTCATCTACATATTCTTTTGTTTTTTATTATGTGATCACAAAAACTTTACATAATTAATATTTTCTGTTGAATGCTGAAGATTGTGTTTGGAAAATTAGTGATGATACACATGGTTAAACTCATCCTATATCTCTATATAATCTCTATAATAAATTAACCATTCACAAAGCAGATGACACAATGGATCATTGTAGATAACACGTGTGATCTAACTGGAACTGGAACTCACTATGAGGATCAGGCTGGCTTTGAACTCATGGAACTCCACCTGTTTCTGCCTCCCAAGTGCTGGGGTGAAATGCATGCTATCATGTCTAGATCATTTTAATTTTTTGAACAGTTGTTCTAGTTAACTTCTCCGTTGTTATGATAAAACTCCAAAAGTAACTTGGGGAGGAAAGGGTTTATTTGGCTTATGGGTTATAGTCCATCACAAAGGGGAGACAAAGCAGGAACTCAAGGCAGGAGTTGGAAGCTTAACTATGGAGGAGTGCTCTTACTCGCCTGCTTCCCATGGCTTGCTCAGCTACCTTTCTTATACAATCCAAGACCACCTGCTCAGAGATAGCACCACCCACAGTGGGCCACCCCACCATTAATCAAGAAAATGCCCCCCAGATATGCCCACAAGCCAAAATGATGGAAACCATTTGCCAGCTCAGGTTTCCCCTTACCAGACTGTGGAATTCTCTAGATTGTGTCTTTGACTACCCCCCACCCCCCAAAGAACATCACAACAGTGATACACAGTGTCTTAGTTAGGATTTCTATTGCTATAAAAAGACACCATGACCTTGGCAACTCTTATAAAGAAAACCATTTAATTGGGTGATTTACAGTTCAGAGGTTCATTCAATGATCATCATGGTGGTGCTGGAGAAGTAGCTAAGAGTCTTACATCTTGTGGGCAACAGGAAGTGGTCTCTCTCACTGGGAGTAACTTGAGCATATATGAGACCTCAAAGCCTGCCTCCACAGTGACACATTTTCTCCAACAAGGCCACACCTACTCCAACAAAGGCACACCTCCTAAGAGTGCCACTCCCTATGAGCTTATGGAGGCCAATTACATCCAAACTCCCATACACAGTTTATTTTTTGAATAATTAGATATAACCTAAATGCCAAACAACATGGGAATGATTAAATAAAATACAGGTAATATTATCCCTTATACCTTTTGGACACAAATTTAATCAGGCTCTGTTCCATGTTGAGTGAGAGGCAGTCCTGGAGAAAGCACTCCTCTGGTTCACCAGATTCTCAAGAGTTTCAGCAGAAGGTCTAGCTCCATTCCAACCATTTCTCTGTATCTTTGTCTCACACGACTATCAAAACTTCATAGTGCTTTTTAGAAGTTTCAACTTCAGCCTCCTCTTCAATGTAACACCCACAACTGTGGTGATATTGTGTACCCCAAAATATTGTGCACCCTAATAAACTTATCTGGCGTCAGAGAATTGAGCAGCCTCTAATAATAGAGGCCAGAAAATGGTAGCACACACTCCTTTTTTTTTTTTTTTTTTTTTTTTTTTTTTGGTTTTTCGAGACAGGGTTTCTCTGTGTAGCTTTGCGCCTTTCCTGGAGCTCACTTGGTAGTCCAGGCTGGCCTCGAACTCACAGAGATCCACCTGGCTCTGCCTCCCGAGTGCTGGGATTAAAGGCGTGCGCCACCACCGCCCGGCCAGCACACACTCCTTTAATCCTAGCATTCAAGAGGCAGAGATCTGTCTGGATGTCTGTGAGTTCAAAGCCACACTGGAAACAGGTAGGCATGGTAACAAGAGCCTTTAATCCCAGGAAGTGATGGCAGAAAGCAGAAAGGTATATAAGGCATGAGGATGAGGAACTAGAGCTCGATTAAGCTTTTAGGCTTTTGAGCAGCTGTTCAGCTGAGATTCATTCTGGATAAGGACTCAGAGGCTTCCAGTCTGAGGAAACAGGATCAGCTGAGGAATTGGTGAGGCGAGGTGGCTGTGGCTTGTTCTGATTCTCTGATCTTCCAGCATTCACCCCAATACCTAGCTCCAGGTTTGATTTCATTAATAAGATCTGTTAAGATTTGTGCTACACAGCCGGGCGGTGGTGGCGCACGCCTTTAATCCCAGCACTCGGGAGGCAGAGCCAGGCGGATCTCTGTGAGTTCGAGGCCAGCCTGGGCTACCAAGTGAGTTCCAGGAAAGGCGCAAAGCTACACAGAGAAACCCTGTCTCGAAAAACCAAAAAAAAAAAAAAAGATTTGTGCTACACACAACTGACAGCAGTCAGGTGGTAAAACAGCCTTGTGCTTGATAGACTTGACCCCCTGCACTCTAATATCTACTGAGAGCTGTGGTGGCTTCACTGTCACTCACCATTGCACCCGCCCAGGGTGCGTCAGGGCCTTATCCTCATCCCCATGCTACTGTCCAGGATTAAAATGGCTGTAGAGATTTCTTGTAGTGATATTTCTGCTTTGTTGCTTAGTATGGTCAGTTGACAATCACTATTTCTATACGTATGTTCTCACAAACTTAATTTTTATTACCCTTCATTGCCTCCCATAGTCCTTTGCTGAGGGAGTTATATGTATGCTCCCCCTTTCTCATCACATTCCTAGCTACCCAGTGCACTCCAGCAGATGATGTGGATTTTCATCTGGCTTTCTATGTGTTTTCAGGAGCAGCTCTGGGCAGCTCTTCTGCTCTAACCTAAGCAATATAATGTGTCACGATGGTTTGAGTAACATCATTTGTCAGCTTCAGATTGATGACTGGCACTCATCAAAGCTTTGTTTTCCAAGCAGTTCTTTGACTTCATAGTTCTCTTTTGCTTAGATTAATGGAAGAATGCTTGTGGGTGATTAATATGCAGCCTATTTTTAAATATTTCTAATCATCAAATATAAACAAAACAGTATTCAAAAAGTGAAAGAAAATATTTACAAAATTATTTTGATATTTAATTCCAAAGTTGATTTCTTCCAGATACAACTACTTCCACAAATGAAATCACAAGTTTTATCAGACAAAGATTCTGAAGAAATCTTTTTAAATACTGTAAAAAAAATACATACATAGGAAAGAGGATTGTTTCTTTGTCTAAGACAAATATTTACAGGTTACAAATACTGTTTGAAAATATTTTGTGATTATTTTATTTTCAGTAGAAATACCAAAGCCCCAAATTGGTCCAAGAACCAGGAAAGGCCTCCCTTTGGCTTTACCTTGTGGTGACTGGATCTGCATAGACTGGGGGATGATCTTCTGGGAGATGGTCTTCTGGGGGATGATCTTCTGGGGGGTGGTCTTCTGGGGGATGATCTTCTGGGGATGATCTTCTTGAGGATGGTCTTCAGACCTCCCCTTTCTCTCTCCCCACACCCTGTGTTAAGTGCAACACAGCACTGTTGATTCATTCTCAGGCAGATCCCATTTTAAAAATGTTTATCCAGCCATGTCTTAAGTGTTAAAAATGACCTTCTAGTCTACAAAATTTTCTTCAAAATGCGAAGCCACACATAACAGAGAAAGTCTGAGTAGCAGTCTCAACCTGTGGGTTGCAACCCCTTTGGGGGGGTCACATATCAGATATTCTGCATATCAGATATTTACAGTATGATTCATAATAGTAGCAAAAGTATAGCTATGAACTGGCAGTGAAATAATTTTATGTTTGGGGGTCACCACGACATGAGGAACTGTATCAAAGGGTTGCAGCCTCAGGAAGGTTGAGAAACACTGCTCTAGAGTGAAAGAGACAAAGAGTCATGACAGTTACATTCAGTGTGCTTTTCTAGACTGGATCTTACTGTAGCTAGAGTTTTCCTGCCTTGCCCACAGTTAGGACAAATCTCTGTCACCCGCTGGTCCCACAGCCGCTCAGACCCAACCAAGTAAACACAGAGACTTATATTGCTTACAAACTGTATGGCCATGGCAGGCTTCTTGCTAACTGTTCTTATAGCTTAAATTAATCCATTTCCATAAATCTATACCTTGCCACATGGCTTGTGGCTTACCAGTGTCTTCACATGCGGCTTGTCATGGTGGCGGCTGGCAGTTTCTCTGACTCAGCCTTCCACTTCCCAGAATTCTTCTCCTCCTTGTCCTGCCTATACTTCCTCCTGCCTGGCCACTGGCCAATCAGTGTTTTATTTATTGACCAATCAGAGCAACTGATTTGACATACAGACCATCCCACAGCATCTTACAATAAAGGAAAAATAAGTAATAAAACAATTTTACTGAGACAACTGATAAAATGTAAACAGTGACTGTAGATTCATCCATAGCATTGCATTACTATTAATACCTCTGAATTTGATGGTTATGTGAACTATAACAGAGAAATTGGGAAATGTGCACTGAGGTATTGTGGCATAATGATGTGTGATGCAAGTAACCTTATCAAATAACTTGGAAAATAAATAATAAAAATATGTGAATATGCATATTTGTGAGAATGTAGATACATGTATATATATATATATGCACATATATCAGACATAAAGTAATAAATATGTCCAAAATACTTAAAATTTCTAGATACAGTTAAAGAGCAAGTTTGAGTTTTTGGTATTATCTCAACTTTCCTGTAAGTTTAAAGGTCAAAGAAAAAAATATTTTTAAGATGAACTTCCTACCTATGGGTACATTAAACTTTAATAGAAGTTTAAGAGAATATTTCAAAGTATTTGTTTCTGTAGTTCTTTAAATAATTTTTTATCTTTTGAAATTAAAATACGATTACATCAGTTCCCCCTTCCCTTTCCTCCCTCCAACACCTCCCATGCATTTCCCTCATTTCAAGTTCATGACCTTTGTCTTGAATTCTTACCTGTATTTAAATGTTTATCTTTATGCCACAGATAAATATAGCTCTCACCCCTCATGAAAGAAACTTTCCTTTGCAACAATCAAAAGACTATGACTGAAAACCACAGCTTGCCATAGAATACAGAGAACAAGGGACTGTGTCGTGTCCAGCCTCAGGGATCTAGATACAACAGAACTCCTGCACCGAAGGCTCAGGAAATACTTCAAAAGAGGGGGACAGAAAGATTGTGTCAGAAGAACGGGAAGCGTGCCGTGAGGGTGTGTCTCCGAGAAATGTCAGGGAAGTAACACCCATGAGTTCTCACCAACATGGCTGCCTGGCCGGGATGGGGACAAGGATGACACCAGCAGACACACCAGCATAGAAGGGCTGAGTCTCATGGAGCCGCACTGCTAGACAGAACACAGCAGAGGAAGGTTCATTTCATGGTTACTGTTCCTTATCTGGTAGCATCAGAAGATAAAAGGCTGAGAAATGGCAATTATGACAACTGTTTGATTTTATACAGTGGTAAGAGGAAGCGGGGTACAGGAGACAACCCACTAAAGAGCTCTAAAGTGTGGTTATAGTCTGCTTCGCTGTGTGATGGTCGACGAGACACTCCACCTGCCAGAGATTCCATTTCCAAAACAAAGAAACTGGAGTGTGCTGGAAAGTCTCTCCATCTAGATATATTCTTTTTGGAAGGTTAAGAAACAAAATGTTAAAGTCTAGGAAATAAGAACTTTACCAGCAGAATTAAATAATTGACCAAACTTAAAGTAATTTTTCCCTTACACAGTCACATAGTATATTATTAGCCTCTTTAAAATTTTGAAACTTTGATCACTTTTCTAGATGGGCGGGGGTACTGGCAGCAATGCTCTGAAGAAACATTCCAAACGAGATTCAAACTTTGTCTCAGAATACTCATGACCTTGGCAGGCTGACTGTGTTTGTTCCAGGAAAAATTGTAGGCAAAGGGCTCTGAGTTACACTGAGATGTGACTTCTTCCAGCTTCCTATTCCTGCCACACAAATAACTTACTGGTTTTATAATCAAATTAGAGTAGAAACTTTCTAGAAGGACCATTATAGCCTTATAGACCACACTCTTAGTAATGACAGCAAGTGGCTGATTTTGCTGCAGGTTTTAGCTGTAAATGAGCTGTACTTCATGTGAACTAAAAAAAAAAAAAATCAAAAAAATCAAAGACATTATTTACTTCCCAGCAAAGCTTAAAATAAAGCCAACTGGGGTAGATGCTTCACAAATATTGTTGATTTAGAACATCAAACAGACAAACAACCAAAATCGGTACAGGAAAGTATAGGACAGAAAGAATCAAAAGGCTTGCATGCCTGGAGCATTCTGGGTGAAGCCAGTTTGTAAAAGGGTAACTTATGCTTGGGTAACTCCAGCTAAGCTGTAGAGGGTAAGTTGGATAGCAAGAGCAAAAGAAACAGAACCTCCCTTGAATTGCTCAATAGAGTCAGATACAATTAGATAGTCATCCAGTCAACAAACACTGTGTATCTTCTGTCTCAAACACATTCTGATTACATGGTAGGAATGATGAGCTATAAACTACTAGATAGTATTGGGATAAGAACTACTGAGAGGTTAAAATAGATATGTGACTGGGAGCAGTTTACTTAAGCTCTTCAAAGAAAGCTATCTGTAGAAGAGGTGTTTAAGCTATGACCTGGATAATGTTGGATATAAAAAGAGCCAATGGAATGAACATTCCCCAGGCCAAAGAGTGCAACACATCTGAGGTTGGAGTGAGCTTGTTTAACTAGGTGGCTGCTGGTCCACCTGACTATTGAACAGTCCTTGAAGGGAGGAGTGAGGATTAAAAAATAATAGATATGAAAAATAGAGACATAAAGGATAACACCTAGTGTAATAGACATAAAAGAAAAGACAGAGACACAGAAGAGCATCAGCAGGACTCTGGGTCAATACCACAGTCACTTTGAGTTTATTCCTCATGAGCTTTTTATAGGCCAGCAAGGCGAGAGGCAAAAGACCTACCCTCAAGGACAAAGTACAGACACATGTAAACACTCCCTTAATTCTCAAAAAATCTTGTAGCCATGCCTTACAGCAAAACATCCTGTAATTAAGCCTTGAGGATAAGATACCTGGTAACCACGCCTTTGGCCAAAACATTTTATTATGCAGCCTTGTGGGGCAAAACAAGCTGGACTCTCTGACCTTGAGTCAAGATGAAATAAGGCCACACTTTGGAGTCTCTGTGGATCCCCACAGGTTGCTTAACCAGTATAGACTTCAAAGATGAGGGAGGGGCTGACAGGTCTTCAGAGGGAGCAGAGACATCAGGGGTCATATTCTGTTGTAGATATCATGGACTTGCGTGGAAGGGTTTTCAGTAAGAACGAGCTGGGATATGGTAGTGGAGTAAGGGCTGTGAGTGTCATCCAAGAGAATGACTATGTCTACTATGTGATGGAGCAGTTCCAATAATTTAGATGGGAGATGATGGGTCTTTAAGAATATCAATAATGGGTATGGGTAGAGGCAACAAAACCAATGATTGATTATAGAATGGAAACTGAAGGAAAGGAAAGGATTGAAGACAGCTTATAAAGCTTTTTCCTAGACAACTGGGTGCATTCTTTTGGCATATTTTAGGAACAGAGAATTTGAGAAAATGAGAATTAAGATATTAGATTGGAAATTATTAATTTTGAAATACATATATTAAACATTCTGAATGAAGATGCCATCTAAGCAGTTGAGTGAACTATTATGTGTTTCAAGGAGCAAGGACTAGAATTCTGACACTAGGAAACAGGAGCTTGTGGTGGCATCTGGAGCTAAAGGACTGGACTCAACATGGTCACCTAAGGACCGGACTCCAGCTGCGAAGTCCAGTCTCTGGTGCTCAACTGGGTGGAGAGCAAAAGCCAGCAGCAGCCCAGGAGGCTGCAGATGAATGGTGAATGAGGCAGAAGACCACTGAATGATCATGGCATCACTGGAGAGTAAAAGAATGTTCCACCGAAAACAAGCATTGTCCAATGTGGAGACTGCTCTTTAGAGTTGCAGTTAACACAAGCCTGGAGTCCCTGGATTTGAAGTGTGAAAGTGACTGGTAATCTATAACAGAAGTCTTGGCAGGATGAGTGGGCCTCCAAGGAGGAAGATGGTGAAGAGAGCATGAGCTGGAAAAGAGACAGTAAGAAGAACAACTTCTGTAGTTTTGCAGGGGAGCCTTGACACATGATGGCAGCTGGCAGAACACCTAAGTCCACTGGCGGTTTTCAGTCTTGTTCCTCATAAGGTCTGCTAGATCAACATATACATCAGCATAACTAGTCCAATACCAAGAGAATAACTGGTAACTTGCAAATGTCTTTGTCTTAGTTAGGGTTAATATTTCTGTGATAAAAGATCATGACCAAAAACAGCTTGGAGAGGAAAAGGTTTATTTGGTTTGCCTACCCTAAATCATAGTCCCTTGAGGGAAGCCAAGGCAGGAACTCTAACAAGGAGGGACCCTGGAGGCAGGAGCTGATGCAGAGGCCACAGTTCTGCTCACTGGCTTGATCTTTGTGTCTTGCTTTCTGAATAGAACCTGGGACCACCAGCTCAGGGTGTCACCACCCACAATAGGCAGGGCACTCCCACATCAGTCACTAATTAAGAAAATGCCCTATAGGTTTGCCTGCCCACAGGTCTATCTTATGGAGGAGGCATTTTCTCAACCGTGTTCCTATTCTCAGCTTGTGTCAAGATGACATAAAACTAGCCAGGACTGGTGGTGGCAAGGGTATAATCTTTGAGAAGGGGAAGAAAAATAAACCTCTGGGGGGGACAGAGGCACCTGCAAGGAACTGTTTGTGGAACTGCCAAACATCTTAAGCGTGGTGTTCTGTAAAACATCTCATCTGATTCTTCCATGAGACTCATAGTTCTGAAAGTAATATTTACACAAGCTGGGTAGTTTCTCTCAGGACATGCCATTAGTGAATAATAAACCTAGAATTCAAACTGTTCTTGCAGCTCCAAACTGAACACTCTCTCCATTACAGAACGCCGCTGCCACCATGGAGCGGTCCTCTCTCCCACATGTGCACAGTGTCCTGGTACAAAGAAGGACAGCTGCTTTAATGAACGATTCCCATTTGGTGGCTTAGTGATCAGCAAGTGGTTTGACATTGCATTTGAAGTCTCTAGAATCTATTCATGTGGAATTCATCTATTATATATACATATATATAATGTTATACATTATTTATTTAATGACTTCTGGAATATAATAGGTCCATAATTATATTTACAACTAAAGATCTTTTAAAACACTTAAAATCTATTATTTCCTTTTTCAACAAATTTGGTTCATATACTTGAATTAACCATAAAATTGTGTTTATCTTATCATATTAAAGGGAGTCTCACCCAATAAAACAGCAATAAAGTTAAATACCTGGTTGTAAAATGTATAAAAGAAAACATTTTTAATGTGAGGAAAGTAAAAGTCCCTATCACCTGGGGCCCAATCAGGAAGAAGTATTTTTCATATGATCCTAAAGTGGAATTTGCTATCAACTACCATGAGTTCAAGTCTCAGGTATGGCCAATTCCCTTAGTTACTTTCTGGTTCCTCGACATTATGGTTTCTCTTTTAGTATGAGTAAGCTAGTAACATTAGTACAAAAAGTTGTGAGGAAGAGACTTGATCCAGTGATACAGCCTTACGGACTGAGAGCACTGCTGTTGTTAGGAGGCAAACTGAGAGCATCTGTGTCGTTAGTGTTTGGCAGGTCTTAGCCCATGCACAGTGCTTTACTTAGTTCTTAAACGTGTGCTGTGAGCCAAATCAACCCTCCCTCCCAACAAAAGTCCACTGTTCTTAAAACGTTACTTGGATGAAAGAGAAGAGGAATCACTGGAATGGGGACATTGACTCTCCCTTCCCCAAAACTCATTTCTGAACACCTTTAAAACTGCCTCAGTTAGGTGTTCTTAACAAAGCAGGAATGTTATTGCTGCTACACACCCCAGCCACACGTTCTAATAGCACTGAGGGCCAGCTGTGTTCTAGGCTCTGCAGAAACTGTGCATTCACATAGGAAATGGGCTGGGACTGTGCATTCACATAGGAAATGGGCTGGGAGCATCTCCTTGGAAAGGGGTTGTTTATCTATCTGTACATCTCCCCTGCCCATCCTCCACCTCTGCCTTCGCCAGCTGTGAACACTGACATGCCAAGACCTGGTCAACTTTAATCTCTCCTGTGGCACCTAGCCCAGCACCCCAGTCATGATTGAAGGACTTAGTAAGTGACTATTAGACAGGAGGAATATTTTGGAGAATGTTTTTAAAAATAACAACCGTGTACTGGTAGACTAACAAGCAAGGTGTTTTTCCTCATAATGTCTCTCTGGTTACATTTAACAGCAAGTTAAAATTAGATCTTTTTTTTTAAAGAAAGAAAACCATAGCAACTGTGATGTTGAATGTTTCAGAGAGCACATTTTTAAAGATTCTCTGCTTCTCAGTTGCCCAGGTTTGAGCTGCCTGTTTCAGAAAAAAAAAATCTAAGAATTTGTTTTACTAATAACCGTGTAAACTACGGATTGAGGCTAGGTAATAGAAACCCCCATGTAGAACAGAAAGCTTGATGGCATGCTTGAAATTAAAAGAAAAAATATATACTGACTAAATGTAAAGTGGTTGCCTGATAGAAGTGATTGAGCGTTGACATTTCTTTCTTTCCTGTACCTGTGTTTATTATAAGCCCCCAGAGACCATTCAGATGTTTCTTACCAGTGTTTGCTGGAGAGCGTCTTTATCTATGCCATGTGGACATGAGGAAATCAGTCCTACTGTGCTGACTTCTAAGCTACAGAACAAGCAGTTTTCAGAATGCCACCTACAAATACATTTGACATTCATGATGGTTGACAAATAGTTTTCCCTAAAAGTATTTTTTATTGAATAAAGATTAAAATGTAGCCTTGGGAACACTGACTAATGCCGTGTTAATCAACCTGACTCCTAAAAAAAGTGAAGAGGTTGATAGTTTAAATCTAGTTCTTACATGACTCATTTGAACAATCAAGAAGAAAATGTACTTCACCTGCGATGAGATTAAAACAAAGCAAAAATCCATCAAAGCCGCTCATAGTCAACTTCTTCTGAAAAGTTTTTGCTTTACTGCCAGACAAAGAGCCAGCTCTAGCTGGGCCTGATGCCACAGGCCTCCCAGTTACCCAGGAGGCTGAGGCTGAGGCAGGAGTGTGGCACATTCAAACCCGACCTGAGCTGCAGAGTGAATTCAAGACAAGCCTTGGAAACTCAGTAAATATCTAGATAAGAGATAGAGAATGGGAGGGAAGGGGAGAGGGAAGGAGGGATGGGAGAAATTATTAAATTGGTTGGTAAATATATGGAATTAGAAAAGATCATATGGAACGAGGTAACCTAGACCCAGGAAGACAAATGTTGCATGTTCTCTTTTATCTGAGGCTCCTAGCTCCAAATCTTCAGGTGTGAGTTCATACCCTGGATTAATTGCAGGAACAAGGAAAGTGAAATGGGACCATTGCCAAGATAGAGAGACTGGGGTGCAATAGAGCGGGGAATAGAAGGATACAGGTGATGTGACCAGGGAAACATGGGCTCTAGTTAAGGAGAGAGAGGGAGATAAATACAGAAGAAGAGGGGAAGAGGGTAAAGTTACAGTAAGGTGTCTTTAAAAGTCATAAGGAATCACGCTATTAACTACCTAAAAATACCTGTAGTATATAAGGCAGTGTATAAATATACATGTATAGTTTAAATGAAATTTCTTGTCTGGGCTGACAATGCTCCCTCCTAGCAGGTATGAGAAGCCCTCTTTTGAATTGTTGTTCAGGGCTGTCCAAGAGATTTCCAAAACATTGCAGGCTATTGCTATTGCCTTTGGTTGCCCCTGAGAGATGAAAGAAATGTCCTTATTGCTGAAGACATCATGTCTTTCAAAACAGGGCCCAGAGACTTCAGAGCTAGGACTGACCTGAGTGTCTCCTTGAAAGCTAGCTTTCATGGTATTAGGAGACAGGATGCAAACTTCCAAAAGGAGGGAAGCCACCAACATTCCCATGCAGCTATGATGCCTATAAACCACCACCACAAACAACATGGGGTGATAACTCCAAGGCTGCAGTGGTAGCATGCATACCTTGGAGGTAACCAACAGCTCTCTAATTTGACTTAAGACTCAACAAGAAGGAAACCATGCCTGGTACTGGAAACCTACCCAATACCCAGGGCTCGTGAAGTCACGGATCTTAGAGAAGACCCTACAACTACCACTTTACTGAACCATCATAATCCCCAATTACATTCTAAATATTTATCTGCACTACACCTCATGAAGGAAACTTCTCTGCAACAGGTCGAGGCCATTACATAAATCCATGACCAATCAAAATGCAGAGTTGCAGAACCCAGTCCCAGTTGTACATCAACAATGCAACTCTAGCATCTAAGGCTCAGGGATCACTGGAAGAAGAGAGTGTGGGAAGATTTTAAGAGCCAGAGGATCAGGGAGTTTTCTCTGAGTGTGTCTCCTAACAAGGTCAGAAGCTACACCCATAAAGTCTGAGTGCTTACACATGAGCTGAACAAGGACAGCAACAGCCAGGCCAGAATGAATGTAGGAAAGACCACAAGGCTTCACCCTACACAGAGAACTACAGGCAACTAAGGAATGCTGGAGTGGAGAGACAGCCTCCCCCAGGAGAGCACACCAACTGGTCATTCAGTACCGAACGTTCAGCCTTGAAAACATGCATATGAGTAACATTATTCAGACCGAATTGGCTATATTTTTGTATTTAGGGATATAATATATATAGACATATATGTATGCAACAATAATTAGTAAAAAAGGAGTCCATGAATTTGAAAGAGAACAAGGAGAGGTATATGAAAGGCTTTGGAAGGAGGAGAGGGAAGGGGGAAATGATGTAATATATTTTCAAAAAGTAAGAAGTAACTAAAAGAACAAGTACAAGGAAGGTTGAGGATATCACTCCATGGTAGAATTCTTGCCTTGAATAACCTTGATTGGTTCCCCAGGTCTTAACAAAATTCCATGTGGAAGACTGTTTCTCTTGCTCTCAATATTCCATAATTGTCAGTAGTTCTTTGTATAGTTGAGACCTCCTGGCTTTCCAAATTTCCCCATCCACATTAGTGTGTCTATTGTCGTTCTTGCCTAGCTCACATTTGGGCAGTCACCATGTTGGGTGTTGGTAAGACACCATGAGTGTGGCTTCTGACACTGCTAGGAGACACAAGCTCATGGCAAACTGTAGCAGGAATCTTAAAAGTTCTTATTAATAAAATCAAACCCGAGGCCAGTTATTGGGGTCAATGCTGGTAGATCAGAGAGACAGAACAAGCCACAGTTATCTCACCTTGCCAATTCCTCAGCTGGTCCTGTTTCCTCAGACTGGAAGCTTCTGAGTCCTCATCCGGAATGGGTCTCAGCTGAATTACTGCTCAAAAGCCTGAATGCTTAACCAGCCAAAATCTTCTAGTTTCTGGTCCTCACGCCTTATATATCTTTCTGCTTTCTACCACCACTCCCTGGGATTAAAGGCTGGCTTTCTGGGATTAAAGGCGTGTGTCACCATGCTTGGCTATTTCCAATGTGGCCTTGAACTCACAGAGATCCAGAGGGATTTCTATCTCTGAAATGCTAGGATTAAAGGTGTGAGTGCCACCATTTTCTAGCCTTTGTATCTAGTGGCTGTCTGTTCTCTGACCCCAGATAAATTTATTAGAGTACACAATATTTTGGGGAACACAATACCACCACAACAAACCCTACTCCTCTGGCTCTTACAATCTCGCCACCTCCTCTTCTGCAATGATCAAAAGACCATGATTTTTAGGGGAGAGCAAGGAGTGGCAAATGGGAGGAATCGGAGGGTGGAAAGGGAAGGAGAAATGAAGTAAGTATATTATAATCTCCAAATATAAAAGAATCTTTTTTTAGGTTCCAACTTTATTTTCTCCAAGTGCACGTAACTTAGTCTTTGTTTTACAGCATATGTTTTGACCTACATTTTTTGAATAGCTTTATGTAGAACACTGAGCTAATGTCTGAATAAGTAGAGAATGGTTCTGCTTTTGGACAGCTTATTGAAGGAAGTCAGCTGTGCGTATGTGACTGATATGACTGGAGAAGACAGAGATGGGCAGCTCCTGTCTAGGAATTGCTGCCTGGGTTAGGACAGGTAAATGAGGTGGGAATGTGATGGAAAAATTCTAGTAGGCAGACTGAAAATGAGCATCTTTCGGAATTAGCAGAATGCTTATCTTGAGTTCAATGAGTGGGGAATAAGGGGTAGATGCATGCGAGGCTAGGTGGGGAAGACCTTGTGAACCACATCGCTTCACTGCGATTTTGTAACTGCTAGAAGTTCTGTGAGCAGTTCCATAGCTCTTCTGTCCAGCACCTTGGCATTTATAAGGAACATCTTCTACCTCTGAAACTAAAGACACTTGACCAACTGCCACCACTGTGTAAGAGGTTGGTTTGGGCCCTGCTCTTTCAGACTGTCAATTTAAGGACACATGTTGACATTCAGGACTTTATTCTGTGGTGATGAAGGGGGACTTAAATTTCTTGTCTCTTGGAACAAGTTTGGAATAACTGACCAGATGTCTGTGTATTAAAGGTTTGTCCATCTGTTCAGTACCTCTGGATGCTCTATGAGCACACTGTCTACTTCCTACCCCTCTGTTACTATTGTTTCTACAAATCTACTGGGGCATTACAAAAGATGATTTCCAGCCGGGCAGTGGTGGCGCAAGCCTTTAATCCCAGCACTCGGGAGGCAGAGCCAGGTGGATCTCTGTGAGTTTGAGGCCAGCCTGGGCTACCAAGTGAGTTCCAGGAAAGGCACAGAGCTACACAGAGAAACCCTGTCTCGAAAAGCTAAAACTAAACTAAACTAAACTAAACTAAAATAAAATAAAATAAAAATGATGATTTCCATTAAAAGGCTTAAGGGTTGCTGTAGAAGCACTCTGGAGCCTCTGTCATAAAAAACTAATAAAAAAAATAATAATGAAGAGAGAGGGGCACACCTTCAGGGATAGGTGGGAAGAGGCCCATGGAAGAAAGAATGTGAAGACAAGAGAGGAAGGAGAAACAATCACCCTTCAGGAGAAGCACTTACCGAGGTGGTTATGAATTTGAAAGATGGTTAGTCAGCACTGGTAAGCCAGGTAGTGCTGCTGTAGATGCTAAAGTATTATATCAACCAGCTACAGACAAGCTGTGATGTTTTTAGCCTCTGGTGCTTGATGTAAATATCTGGGATAAGATACCTGAGAGAAATTCTTGGAACAGTTCACCTACCAACATTTATTGTTCATATTTATATATAGTCTATTGTGAGAATGAATCTTACCAGCAGCTATTTTGAGCGCCATGAAAATTTCAAAATCTGTACCTGTGCTACGAAAAGAATTTACTGACATAGATGTTTGTCTGGGAATCCACCCACTGGAGATCCCAACTAAAGCACTGAGACTATTTTCACTCGACCCAAATCCTTTGTGGTACAAGGACAGGGTGATGGCTGGCACTGTCTTCGTCTCTACCTTAAGTAGAACACTCCAAGACGGTGCCTTGGTCAAGGTGGAGTGGTGGCGCCCGACCTGGGGTTCACTGCTGTGCACCTCCCCCTCAGGAAGGAGTAGGGCTTAACTTGGCAAAGATGGTTATCTTTCAGAAATTAATTCTGTCAATAAAATTCTGTCAGGCAATCATGAGCCTAGTATTTAACTTTTGATAACTAATACCCAAGGTAATTATTATTGGAATTAGATGTTTCTCTGTGTGTGTGCATATGTGTGTGCGGGTGAACACAGAAGGCCAGAGAGAAATGTTGGCTGGCTTCCTCTGTCTTTCTCCACCTCATTTTTTTTTTAAGACAGTCTCTCACTGAATGTGAATCTCAGTGTTCCAGCTCCTTTGATCCTCCTGGCTCTGCCCCCAAACAGCAAGGTTACAGGCACACGTAGCCATGCTTGGCCTTTATGTGGATGCTGGAGACTAGAACTTATGTCCTCTTGCTTTCACACCAATCTCTCTCACCTACTTGGTCTTACTTATGAGGTAATAAAACCGTCCTGGTCCATTCTTTCATATTTTCATGTATAGCATAAACCTTTTCTGTAACACCTACGTATAAGGGTAGGAAAAGGAAAAATTTTAACCTCAAATGTTAAAGTACAGTTTTATGTCTTGCATTTTTTTCCTTAAGATTGAACTGGGTCTCAGTTCATGATATAACAAAGGTCCTCTGTAGCCAAACTGCTGTCTCTAAATAGACAAAGGAAAGCAATCAATATTAGCAAAATAATAAGCTTGAAAAAGCTTCTCAAGTGTTTTCCTTTAGCAGGGGAGTAGGCTAAAAGAAACACAAATGTTAGATTTTTATCTCATTGTATTTTATGATCATATTCAGTTGTGTTCTAGCTTTTTTCTTGTCTCTTTGTGTCTGATGTAAGTGTACTCATAGCTAGCTACACTGAAAAGGAACATGGCATAGAGGGAAGACTCTATGCAAGGAGTTAGTGAGTACCCAGGGGTTGGTTCTGGTGAAAGCAGTATGTGTCCATGGAGAAATATCAGCCCCCCACACCGTCCTTGTGCCCATATAGACTATGATTAAGTCAGAGAATCATATGAGATAGGAACCAATTATATTCAGTAATTATTAGATTCTAGGGTGTTTTCTATTTTGCAACAAATCTAGAAGCAGAGTTAGTATGAAAAATCCTCTGTACCAGGGGACTGTTGAGTGTGTTGAGCATCAGTACGCTGAGGAAATGTTTCATATTGAAAACCACATTAATGTCATTACTACAGACACAGCAGCACCTCGACTGTAGATGATGTGAGTCACTGGAAGTTCAAGGTCACACTCTTCTGGTCTGAAAGCCTGTTTTAAACAACTGCCTTTAAAGATGCTTCAGCGTGAGGCTTTTGTCATTAATAGAGTAAACATATAAAGAAAACACTGTAAACGCTGTGCTCACATTTCTGGAAGTTTAACAGAAGAAGTGGATTTCGTTTCTGCTCCCAAGTCGGTCATGGAGGTTAGCAGTGGGCTTTGAAATGAATTCTAGCCCACCTGCCTGAGAAAATTAATATAGAAACTTTTTGTCTTCAATGGCTATGTATAAGATTTTCCCATTCAATGACTTTGGGCTTCTCATAAAAAAGGTTTATTCAACGCTGTTCATCTGTAAACTATTTTCCAGACAACATCTAGATGCGTTTTGGTGAGGTCTTACCTTAGTGAGTTTTGTGATTGAAACATCCATTGGCCTGGGAGGACAATCAGTGGATGGTATAAATGCAGTTGTTTTCTAAGTGACGAGCGTCAATGATGAATAAAACAATATTTGAAATGCAACTGACTAAAAGCTAAACCACTGGGGTTTCAGAATAAAGGCTTTCCTCTTTGTCTCCCTGCAGGAATCTGAGGGTGGACCAATGGAGTCCTGCAAGAGCAGGAATTTGGAGACTACAGTAAAGAGAGTCTATCGTGATCTGCTTATTCCAAAGATAAATACAAGCAAGAAAATGTCCACCTTGACAAACTCACCCAACAGCCTGGAAGTGTCCCCCGAAATTAAGAAGAGTTTTGGAGAAAAACAAACAGAAATCCCAACTGAGAGAGTAAAACTCACAAAGAGCATCAAGGAAAAGCAAAGCAATGAGTCCGAGAAAGTGGCCCTGAAACGGAAGGCTGAGGGGGAAGAGAAACTGGCTGGGAAGAAAGAGGCTAAGATAATGGAACTTGACAATCAGCTAGTCACCACCATTCCTCTGCCTCACATCCCCTTAAAGAACATAATGGATGTGGAAATGAAGCTGGTCTATGTTGATGAAGAGGACGTGAGCTACGAATTTGCCCAGCCCTACACATTCACTGGGCTTCAAGCAACAGGCCAAACCGCTACCATGATGCCACCTGCAAGCGCACGGGACCTCACCACCCTGCCACAGATTGACAAATGGCTTCAGGTAGCTTTAAAAGATGCCAGCTCTTGCTATAGACAGAAGAAATACGCGGTGGCAGCAGGACAGTTCAGAACAGCCCTTGAGGTATGAGATTAAAGACAGTCTAGATGAACAGAGAACTATGAAATGAAAAGTTGCAATTACACTGAGTGGTTCTAATCACAATGTAATGAACAGTGGTCATGGGTTAGAAATATTTATTGTCAGAATTAAGAGTTCCAAAGTTATATAAAGCAAGTAAGATGTGTCTATAGATTACTATACCTGTTAATATTTAACATGCTTTTCTGCTTACAAACCCAGAAGCACATGGCAACATATGTACAAATGTGGTTGGTTTTGTAATATGGGTATATACCTACAAAACCTATGGAGTGCAGTGCAGTGGTAGTGTGTTAAATATATCCCTTCTAATTGCAGGTATTCCATGTAGTCTCTGCAAGCAAACCCTTAGTTTTTAGCATAGGCTGATGATTTACATGCAATACTTAGTATAAAGGATACAATTTTCCTTAACATGAGCTTTACTTAAAATGTCCTCCCCATTCCAACAAAATTTATGACTAATTATTATACCATCTACAAGCAGGTGAAGTTTGTGTTCTTCATAGAATGAAGAAGTTGCTAGTGGACTGAAATAAATCTAAGAATCACTGTTAAACACAGAATAAGTCATGAGACAAAGTATGTGGTCTGATGACTCACTAAGCATTTAGAATAAGCGAATTCCATATCTAGAAGTCCCAATGACCTGGCACAATTAATGTCTGCCTGTATTTCATTAATTACAAAAACACATCTCAGTGAATTCTAGATATGCCCACTGAGCATGAAGACTTCAAAAGGTGGTGAAAAAAAGGTGTGATTCATTTTGAATTTTCATCTTGAAGGGATCAGTACAGTAATAGGATATAAATGTGACATCAAAGAAAACCTGACCCTCCATGAGGGCCAGAAGGAAGCCTGGAGTTAAATGTAAGGTGTTGAGGTATAAATTTAGAGTGAAGTATTTCCACCATCGCCTACATGTTAAATGACTAAATCTATAAAGAACTATTAACAGGAAAAAATGAACAGTATTATCTCTTAATATTTAAAAAGGAACCGAACTGAACACACACACACACACACACACACACACACACACACACACACACATTTTCAAATAGATGTGAAGTGATTCACTATCACTCAGACAATTCATCTGTTTTCACACAGCATCATCCACACCCCTACCGGAAGTGTGATATGCCATGTATAGCTTGGGGATGTTATTTCTACATCCTGTTATGGTGATTAGGAAGTGCTGGACACCAGGCCTATGCATCAGCCTCGGAAAGAACCCCCTCTACTTTGAGCTGTCCCAGCCCCAGTTTTCCGGCCAAGGATATCATACTCAAGGAAGACTCCATCTAGACTGCTGCGCATTTCTGCACAGACCATTGCAGTCTGCTGGAGTTTGCTCCCATAGGCACGTTCTTTGTGGCAGAAGGCAGAAAGGAAAAATCATTTTTTCAATGGAAAAAGATATAAAAAAATAAGAAATTGTGCTATAAAACTTGAAGTTAAGAGTATGTAAGAAGGCAGGAGATGTCAGTATTAACAGAAGAAAATATCTAGTTTTTCATAAAAATCCAGTGTTCATAGTGCTAAAAATCAGTGTTAAGATTTAAACACCTAAAGGTGTGTTTGTGCTGAAAACTGCATCCCTCTCCCTCCTCCCCTCCCTCTCCCTCCTCCCTCTTCTCTCTCTCCCCCTCCTCCCCTCTCTCCCCCTCCTCCCCTCTCTCTCCCTCCTCCCCTCTCTCTCTCTCCCCCTCCTCCCCTCTCTCTCCCTCCTCCCCTCTCTCTCTCTCCCCCTCCTCCCCTCCCTCTCTCCTTCTTCCCCTCCCTCTCTCCCTCCTCCCTCTTCTCTCTCTCCCCCTCCTCCCCTCCCTCTCTCCCTCTGCTCCCTCTCCCCCTCCTCCCCTCCCTCTCCCCCTCCTCCCTCTTCTCTCTCCTTCCCCTCCCCTCCCTTTCCCCTCCTCCCCTCCCTCTCCCCCTCCTCTGCTCCCTCTCCCCCTCCTCCCCTCACTCTCCCCCTCCTCCCTCTTCTCTCTCCCCCTGCACTCCCTTCCCCCCTCTCCTCCACTCCACTCTTCTTTCTGTCCTTTCCCCTTCTCTCTCCCTGGATTTTAGGAAAGCTTTGGATGCTGACACTAATTACTGGTAATTAACAAAGGTAATTATTTTGAGACCAAAACTTTAGCTTAGACATCTGGCCTAGCTTTTGTTTAATTACCTTGGGAGTTAACTTTGAAATCTTCTCGAATGTCTCTTAATAAACCAGAGCTCCTGGGAATAGAACAGTTTCTTTGCTTCTTTAACCCTTCTTCTCCTGGACTTAAACTTCTCAATGTAATACTCCCACCGAGTTCTCAGGGGCCGTCATGTAGCCTCTTCCTTGTTGCTTGGTGTGGCTTTTAAGATGGCGGGGCACAGGCAAGGTGAGGTGACGACCATGACACTGGAGGGAAGGCTATATTAACAAATACCTGCATGTGCGTAAACTTGGGTCATATTCAACTACAAATGACGACATCTGAAATGAGTGTCTCGTGGAGATATATTTGACTCATGGAAGTGCATGTAGCCAAGAATGAGTACAATATGGTCGTCAAAACACCAAATTATAACAAAATTCTCTTAAGAGGTAGCTTAGACCTTATTATCCAAAACAGCTGTTCTGGCTAAGCATTCTAGATAACTAGAGGGGTGGGGGAAGTATGGAGAGCACAGCTGGCAGAAGCGCTCCCCACAGTGTGTGCCCAGCATCCCCACTGCTTCCCCATTGGCCAGAATGTCATCAAGTCACCACATACAGCTCAGGGGAGCCTGGGAAGACAGTCTTCTGGGCAGTCCTCACACTGAGACTGTCTAGGACACGGGAATCAAGGGAAAAGGAACCTCTCTCCCCGTGAGTACTTACTGTGGGAAACATATTGGGAGGCATGTAACAGGCTTACTGAGTAAGTGGAACACAATCAGTTAAGGGAGCATACAGAGGCTAAAGAGCTTGTGGGTGAAGACAGGACCAGCAAGTGAAACAGAAAACCAACCATGCTCTAGCCAAAACTCCTGGAGATTTGTAAATATTTATTCATTGGCATGATATTTTCCAGTACATCTAATAAGCCTGTTGAGCTGGTTTGAATAGGAACACCCTCTATAGGCTCATAGACTTGAATGCTGGGTCATTAGGCAGTGGTTCTACTTGGCAGGGAATAGGAGGTGTGGCCTTGTTGGACTTGGGGTTTCAAATGCTCAAGCCAGGCCCAGTGTCTTTCTCTTCCTGCTGCCTTTGGATCTGGATGCAGAACTCTCAGCCACAGTGTCTCAGCTCTCGGCTTCCAACTCGGAGCTACCTGTGTTCCTATCATGAGGAGCTACTGTGCTGCCTATCATGGGGGTAATCCACTGCACCTCTGAAACTGTAAGCCAGCTCTATTTAAATGCTTTCCTTCCTAAGAATTGCCATGGTCATGGTTTCTCTTCACAGTAATAGAACACCGACTAAGACACCTGTGTTTTTTAAAGTCACTACCTATATAAATACATTTACAATAATATTTTATGTAAAATAAAGTAGTATGCAAAGACTCAGAAGACAGTTTAACTCCTCAAAAGTGGTCAACTTTCAGTATTTCAGAAAATGTCTGGTACTTATGTAAGTGTGCTTGGAGAAGTAATTTGTCTCTACATGCATTATTTTTTACTGTGTAAACTTGAACCAATTATGCAGATAAGATTAGTCCTTCAGTTTCATTCAAATCATTCATCATTCACACTTGTATTTGTGCTCATAGTTTGATCCCTGGAACTCATAGTGAAAGAAGAAAACCAACTCCTGAAAGATGTCCTTGTCTTCCACTTGTCTACCATGACACACACATGTGTGTGCATGTGTGCACACACCCAGCAATAATAAATTAAAATGTAAAAAAATCTATTCACTGCCGGGCGGTGGTGGCGCACGCCTTTAATCCCAGCACTCGGGAGGCAGAGGCAGGCGGATCTCTGTGAGTTCGAGGCCAGCCTGGGCTACCAAGTGAGTTCCAGGAAAGGCGCAAAACTACACAGAGAAACCCTGTCTCGAAAAACAAAACAAAACAAAAAAAAAATCTATTCACTATAAAAAAATCACAGAACTTCCCTGAATAATAGCCTAACTTTGGTTTCATGTAGTCACACTTGCATATTAGTAAATGTATAATACCATGCAATAATTAAAACATCCTTCCAATAAAACAGGAAAACCGAGGGGCACAAAGAAAGCTCCACACTTACGTTTCTCCTTCAGAAGACCTGAGTGTAGTTGACAGCATCCATGTCAGTGGCTCACAGCTGCCTGGAACTCCAGCTCCAGAGGATCAGACACCCTCTTCTGGATTCTGCAGACACAGACACATGGAAGGACACACACACACACACACACACACACACACACACACACACACACACACACAAGATAAGATTATGTATTTTTTTTAGAGGCAGGGTTTCTCTCTGTAACAGTTCTGGCTGTCCTGGAACTCTCTTTGTACACCAGGATGGCCTCAACTCACAGAGATCTACCTTCCTCTGCCTCTCATGCTGGGATTAAGGGAGTGTGCCATTACTGCCCCACTACAAAAATATTTTTAAGTCAGAAAATATTAGTCAAACATTCTAGTGACACTCTCCTGGGGCATATAATTAACAATTGCCAACATCCATGAATATAATAATCAGGGGATTCTTGCTACTTACATCAAAATACTCAAAAAAATCATCACAAGCTCTAGCTGTGTGGCCTGCAACCTGATACTATGGCCTCCACCTTAATGACAGGATTTTATTAATTCCAAAGCTCCCACCTTCTGAATTAGAACAAGTCTATAAGGTACCCTTTCAGATTTACAGCTTCAAACAGCTCCACTTGAAAAAGTTTTCTAGGGAAAACAAGGCTTGTCCTCCCCAACTGAAGCTGTCAGTTCTGATTGGAATATACAGGAAGGGGCTCCAGGGGGCACTAATGGTTGGAACACACAGGAAGGGGTTCAGGGGGCACTAATTATTGGAACACACGGGAAGAGGCTCCAGGGCCCTAATGATTAGAACACACAGGAAGGGGCTCCAGGGGGCACTAATGATTGGAACACACAGGAAGGGGCTCTGGGGCACTAATCCTTTCTATCCTAATGCTGTCACTCAGAGCTTGTTCTGTGTGCTGGGTGCTGTGTTTTATAATCTGGGATATTTTTACTTGTTCTTCCATTTTGTTCCCCAAACAAGCCATGACACAGGGTGTTATGTTGCTGTCGCTGTCACTGCTCATGAGAAAGTCAAAGGACAGCAGGTTAAGTGACCTGCTCATGGGTCTCCTGCTAAAAGCATTGTGGAGGCCAGATCTGACCAGAGCCTGTGTTCAGGAATCACCAGCTTAACCCCTGTGTCTGTTTTGCTGAGTGGACGGTGGTTGGAAATGGAGAATTCCAGAGGAGCACAGACCTGCGAAGTCGGAAACTACATTCAATCCCAGCTGGCCCTGAGCACACTGGGTCTCAAGAGCACTATGTCTGGGTGTGGCTGGCTGGATCATTTACTGTGACAGCATGGGTGTTGTTGCCTGTCCTCCTCAGGCACAGGAGTGGGAGGCTTGGACCCAAGGTGACCCTTCAGAAGGTAAGGTAACCTTTGAGAGGATTAGTGAGAGAGGGAGGTTGGCCACTGAAGGTGTGCTTGAAGGAACTTACGGAGCCCAGGCTCTTGATTTCTCTTTGCTCTGCAGATCATGGTGTAAATGAATTTGTTTCACAGTTCTGTCTGCCATGACATGTTTATCCCACTTTACCCCAAGTCCAGAATGGGCCAACCAGTCATAAACTGAACTTTGCAAACTGTGGGACCTAACAGCGTTTCTCTTCCTAGTTTGAGTATCTCCAGCTATGTTACCGTGGCAGATAGCTAACACACTTGCCTCTGATTAGCACTCTACAGTGTGTCCTCTCACAGTCTTTGATGGCCAACAACTGGCCTGCAGGAAAGACTGTCCACTGGAGCAGTCGCTTCAATATCAGTGGTTCAGAAGTTGGGGATTTCAAGCATCTGTAAAAAAAAAAAAATTAAGTTTTTGAGGGGGTGTCTTAGTTAGGGCTTCTACTGCTGTCATCAAGCACCATGACCAACAGCAACCAGGGAGGAAAGGGTTTATTTCAGCTTACAACTCTGGGGTGACACTCCATCACTGAGGGAAGTTGAGGCAACAACTCAAGCCAGGAACCTGGAGGCAAAAACGGAAGCAGAAGCCTTGAAGGAGTGCTGCTTCCTGAGTTACTCCCCATGGCTTGTTCAGCCTGCTTTCTTTTATACCCAAGACCACCTCCTCAAGGGTGACCTGGCATGGGCCCTTCCACATCAATGAACAATCAAGAAAACGCAGACAGACTTGCTTGCAGGCAGTCTTCTGGAGGCCTCTCTCGACTGAGCTTCCTCCTCTCAGATGATGCTAACTTGTGTCAAGTTGACGCAAGCAAGCAACCAGTACAGGGAGTACAGGTGGGAATGTGTTGGCATTGCATTTCTGTCATGCAAGAACAGTACAAACCTGTCTATCTTTATGTTGTCAAAGATGGAGCAGCTTAACACCAAAATAAAATAAAATAAAACAAAATAAAATAAAGACAGAAAAAAATGGAAAGGTCATACTCCGAAAATGGAGGAGATATTGAAAGTAGATTATATTGTAATTTTATAGAAAGCTCACTAAGTTGTCTGTTTTTCATTTCTCCTTGGATTAGTAAAACATGGTTCTGAGAACCATCTTTTGGGAATCATTGTTCTAGAACACATTTCCCTTATGGTAAACGTTAGGTCTCCAAGACGATGGAGCCTGTACCAGGCCTTCTGATAAGATTATTTGCAGTGTAATGGAATTTGGTAGGAGGCAGGTCCATTTTGGAGCCCATTCAAGGGGGTTTATTTAATGAAGTAGCAAAAATATCTCATTATAGGACAGCCTCACCTATAATTGCTCTACTGAGAATAATTCTGTAGCAAGTCTCCAGGGCCTCACAATGTGGATATCCCAGAAAGCTTAATTTAAATGGAGTCTAACACAGTATAGCTTTGTTCAATAGAATCAGGTTCTGAGTACCTGGGCTATTGTATTACACAGTTGTGGGTTTCTTCCTGATATCCGTATGTAGTTCTTTTTTATTGTTTTTAATTAGCATACAAAGAAATGAGATACATTATTACATTCTCATATACAGATCATCATGCTTTATTCTTATAGCCACCCACTGTCTTCCCCATCCTTCCTATCTTCCTGCTGGACTGTTTCTCCCACTACTAATAGAACCTTTACTTTCGTTTCTTTCATATACACGGAATATATGAATATATACATATATATTCCATTACCTCTTCTAATAACCCCTCCATTTTCATAGTACCCTTTCTATTCTCATGTCCTGTACACACACACACACACACACACACACACACACACACACACACACACACAAATCTAAATTCTACATGTTTGTGGTATTTGTCTTTCAGAGTCTGACTTATTTCACTTAACATGATGATCTCCAGTTCCGTCCATTTTTCTGAAAATGCCATAATTCCACATTTCCCCAGACCTAAATAAAGTCATAGATACACATATAGATATAGATACACACAGACAGATATAGATAGATAGAATTCTTTATTCTTGTCACTGTATATATCTAGGCTGGTTCCTAGTCTTGGCAGGGGTGACTAGGGTAGCAAAAAGTACCAATGTGTGAGTACCTGTGTAGTATGTTTACTTAGAGTCCTTCAAGTACATACCCAAGAGAGGTACAGTTAGATTATAAACTCTTTCCATTTGGGGCTTTTGATAAACCTTCATACTGACTTCTGTAGTCACTGGACTAGTATACATCCAAACAAGACTCAATTTCCTCACAAGAATGGAAGCAAAATCTTTGCTATGTGTTCATCTAACTGAGTAGTAGCATCTAGAATTTATAAAGAATTCAAAAAAAAAACAAAGAAAAATATTTAATCAATAAGTGGGCTAATGAATCAAATTGACAGTTCTCAAAGAAAGAAATTCTAATGGCCAATAAATAATTGATAATGTGTTCAACATGCCTAGCCTTCAGGAGAACAGAATGTCAAAGTGCCCTGGGGTCCCATCTCTCCCCAGTCAGAAAGTCTTCTGTTAAGAAAACCAAGGGAAATAAATATTGGGGGACTTGCAAGGCAGTACATAACCCGAAACTTTTCTAGTTCAAGACATTCACACACAAATCCATCATTACAGTAACTCCTTAAATTAGCTAGTCACGCTCTCTTTTAGAGGCAACAAAGTGATGTTTTCAAAAGCTAAGCACCTTCCTTAAGGTGCCATATCTAGTCTGCCGCAGGGCTTTTCATGCTCCAAATTCTTTGCTCTTCCCACTAGAAGGTATAGAGATGTTGTACAGGGATATTGTTTAAAATGCACCTCTGACATGCTAAATGACACACCAGATGCCTCACCTCAAAATAAGTTCCCAAATATTATCGATGCTGCTGCTCCAGAAGCTGCTCTGGGTAGCAAGGGCTATGCCCAGCCAATAGTTGGTTGTCAGGTGGCTGCCATCAGGAAGCTCTTCTGTACACTGACCTCCACAGTTCTAGGTAGCCACAAAAGTGCCAGGCTGTGATGAACATGATGCTGGGTTTGGCATCAGTGTCTCTGTCTGATGTTGTCCTGTGTGTTGGTGCTAACCGACGTTCTTTACTCCTTAGAGTGCAGTAAGGTAAAAATGACGATGACTGACACTCGGGATGCCAGCTCCTGCCTAATGGAACCAGGATGGAATCTCGTTTATGTACATATTATAACGGAACTCAGCTTCTTGAGCCTCACACAGTGCAATCCAAACAAAAATTTTAAACCTTGGCATTCCAGAGGATTTGTCCAGCTGCTTGTTATCAACATTGTTAATCTATAGTCCTTTCCTTGGCTGATTAACATTTAAAATGTGTGGTCTTGGAGCACCTGCCTAGTATGCAGACAATTCTGGGTTTGGTCTTGAGAACCAGGAAACAAAAACTCCAATCTACTTTTAATTATTTTTTAAATTGGCCCAAACAATAACCCAAATAATACATTGTTCTCTACTGTATTCCTTTTCTGGAAAGAGCAATCTACATCAAAGATTGTTATAAATGATTAGCTGTTTGTTACAAAAATATAAGCCTTCTTTTAAATGCTCAAATCAGGAAGCCAGAAATAGTTCACTTTCTCTCGGTTTCCAGGTATAAACTGTTAAACTTTGTTAAGATTAGACATTTCAGTTTTTGATTGTTGCTGGCTTTGTTCATCCATAACCAGTAAGTATCTTGTGATTAAAGACCCTAGAAAAAATGTTAGCAAATTTTCGTGGCAGAAAAATACCTAACGTGTGCTTCTCTTGACCTCAAAAATAAAATAATAAAACTGGATGATTTCCTTTTCTTCTTATTTTCAGTTCACTGAGTTTGTTCTCTGACAATACTAACATGAATATAATACACACTGATTACCTCATCCCTACCCTCTCCTGTCTCCTCCCACCTCACCCACCTTCCCTCTACCCTACAAATTTCTGCCTCACTTTCCTGTCTGTCTTGTTTTGTGACCCCGGGGCGTTAGCCTGTGACATCAATGTGAGCATGGGTTTGCAACTATCCATTAGAGCCGAGTGGGCTCCGAAGTGGGGACCCAACTGAAGGCAAGGAATACCCCAATCCCAGGATCTACCAATAACCAATAGTGCTAGTTCATCAGTAAAGGGTAGGGTGCTCTTTCCTGCAGCATGAGGGGTTGTTAACAAAACCACTCGTTTGCAGGTCAGTATAAGTAACCACAGCTACTTTGAGTTCACAATTGCAGTGAAAGGATTGCTTTTCATGGCCCTGTTTTTATCTTCTAGCACACACTTTCTTCTGTCTCCCTCTTCCAAATTATTCTCTGAGCTTTAAAAAGAGTGATAAAAATGTGTTGTTTAGGGCTGGTCCCTCAACTGTCACTGATTTTCAACATTTTGGATAACAATCTGTTTTCATTACTGTTCAATGCAAAGAGAGCTCTCTTTGATTAAGGCTGAGGGTAGTTTTCATCTATGGATATAAGCAGATATTTAGAAGGCAGTTTGGTGCTATGTCAATTTAGTTAAACAGCAATAGTAAGCTATCCCGTTAGACTGATAACCTCCCCAGGCATGAGCTGTTGAACAGGTTTACAATGCTAGGCATGAATTCTCTCCTGTGGGAACAGGATTCGAGTGCAGTCAGAAGGTAGTTGGTTGCTCCCATAAAAGGCATGCCATTACTGCACAGGTGGGCACATCTTGTCTAATAGGTTGATTTTGTAGCTCTTAAGGTTCTTAGGAAATTTTTTTCTTAAATAATTAAGCACTAAGCAAAATAGGTGTCTAGAAAAATTAAAATTTACTAATATAAGAAAAAAGGGGTATGTGGCACTTATGTTTGCCATTACTACTGCCCTGAGGAATGAGAGTTCAGATGCAGGAATAAGGGACCCACCACTCAGTGCCAAGACTGGATTTATATTTCTGGGTTACGAATTTTTCTGTCTTTTTTGTTGCTATTTTTCAATGTGCTATCATTTATATTTTAAAGACACTTCCTACACATACACACACACACACACACTGCCACTAAAATGTCACCTTTAGATGGATGTGCAGAAAGACTGTGTACATATAGCCATATAATTTAGTTACTTCTGGTGATTGTCATCCCACCCAATGGAATCACAAAGGTTAAAACATTTAAGGTATATAAGGAAGAGTTCTTCCTGGCTTAAAGCAACAAATTATCTGAGAAGCTGAGAATTATTATCCAGAATGGGAAATCTGACAGGTCCTTGATTTGACACAATGGAAGCTTTGCCTGCAGATAAACCAGGGTCTGCCACCCCGTACCCTCTGACTGCCCTGACTCCTAGCAAGGCTCCCTCTGTTCTCCACACAGAAGCAGCTATGGACATAGCAGGTAAGGGGAACTTCCTGGTGGTAGTTAGTGCCCAGAGTGTGGGAGACAGGGCCAGGTGATGCCCTCCAGGAAGTCAGCCATTATCTCAGGAGAGCCAAGCTCTCTGGTTACTCCCGTGGTGGTCGAGTACACAAGGGAGTGAGGGGAAATTTTCAATCTATTAGTCTGTGCTATAATCTTTGTCACTTTACAAATGAGAGAAGAACCACAGCTCATAGGAAAAGCCACCAAGTTCACATTCTTAATATAACTACAATGCCCTGGAGATCTACTGAACATTTATGGGTGCTATAGGGAATCTGTACACAAATGTGGAGAACCCACAAGAGAGTAGACCTATGCACTGATACTGTTAGCTCCATGAACAAAGTGTTGATTGAACAACTGAAGGGTGAAAAGCCACTATGCTAGATGACCATTAATTTATTCTCCTTTAGAACACTTACAAAGGTGTAGCCCATGCCAAACTTTTAAAAGAGAATTGATAAGTATGTAAACATCCTAAGACAGCTTTTGAAAACCCGCAGAGCCAGGAAGAGCTGTGCATACCTGCCATCCCAGGATTTTAGCAAGTTGAGGGTCAAGAGTTGGAGGACAAACTGAATTACCTGATGAAAACATGTATCAAAATAAAACCAAGAATCAATCCAGGTAATATGTCAGTCATTTTTGTATGACCATTATACATGGCATACATGTACAGAAATGCCACAGTGAGCCATTCCTGGGCAGCTTTGGGATTCTTAAAAATTCCTGTGTCTAAACCCAGAAAATACTGAACTAAAAATTAAAATAAATGTAAATGGCTTGAAAAATTTACTCTTTGGAAGCCAATACTTAAAATAACCTCAAATGAATTCAAAAAGCAAATTAATTTGCTTAATGACGCCTCTCCAATTAAATACCTAGAAATGGGTTGATGCTAAGCCCTGACTAATGGCGAGTTAGCATCTCTGTCTGAAATAGTAAAACACCTCATGCCTGAACACCTCACAAGAATGCTTGATTGATCCTTAAGAAGTTGAGCAAGGTCTTTCTGATGAACAGGGTCATTTCCATAACTCACAAGGCCATTTTTGTTTGATCTGTGACAGTAAATGCAAATGTAATTCTAAAATATAGTTAACTCTGTGATTATTACAAATCAAATTCCTATCAACTCAGCTACAGAATCCTCACACAACCCTAAACTGTAATCAAACTGATGATTCTCTCAGGATTCACTTCTCTCAAGGTTCACATGCACTAAAACTGATGATTCTCATGCAAATACTAGAGAGTGTTACCAAATTCCACTCTCGCTGTCCAGTTTTATTTTCCAAGTTTACGGCAGGGCCACCAAAGCTACACAAAACGAAACAGTGATACCCATCTTTCTTCCCCCCATGCCCCATTCAGCCTTCCTTCACAGTGCAGCTCAGTGTTGGAGCAGACTCTCGTTAGTGTTTTATTTTGTCTTGGAGATGTAGCATGGAGTGAGCTGGTAGGCTGCTCTTCTGATTGTACCATGTAGAAGAAAGTTAGTGGAAAATTCTGTTTCAATATTCAGTTATTTTTTAGCTCTCCTGTGGCCTCAATTGACATTCACTAAGACAAGGGGCACTTTATTTCCACCTAGGAGATGCTTCTGTCCATATCAGAGACTAAGATTTAGTTAGGCAGGGGGTAATATGAAAGGAAATGGATTTCATTGCAGGATCTCTGTGTGGTTTCCTGTTTGAGTGCATTGTATGGAAACCTAGAACACTGAACTTGAATGTCACCACCAAACATTATATCAAGAAATAATTAAATTCTGGAGCCTTTGTTTTGGTCATTTGATGGTGATGTCAATGATGGAATTATACCATGAAGTCAACCACAAATCATTTTTTAAAAATTGTATTATTTGACTAAGATTCTATCACGAGCCCTGCATCTACCTCATTCCTGCCCCCCAACTCCCTCCCAAATTTATGATTGCTTCAATTATTGTTGCATGTATATGTACACACACATATACATAGATAAATGCATTATATAGTATATATAGTATATAAGGCTGAATGGGGCATAGGGAAGAAGAAAGAGTGGGTATCGCTGTGTTTCATTTTGTGTAGCTTTGGTGGCCCTGCAATAAACTTAGAAAATAAAATTGGACAGCGAGAGTGGAATTTGGTAACACTCTCTAGTATTTGCATGAGAATCATCAGTTTTAGTGCATGTGAACCTTGAGAGAATCATCAGCTTGATTACAGTTTAGGGTTGTGTGAGGATTCTGTAGCTGAGCTGATAGGAATTTAATTTGTAATGATCACAGAGCTAACTATATTTTTAAATTACATATGCACGAATATATATGCATACATTTATACATGATTTACTGAGTCCATTTAGCTGTGGTCATATGTGCGTGAGTCCAGCTAATTACTTGGGCTTGGACAACCTGTATGGGAGCTCCCAAGAGGAGACTGATTCTCCCTCTCTCAGCCAGCACCTACCACCAGTGGCTCTTCATCTGGTCGTGGGACCATCCGGAATTTTCCCTGCCCACGCTGGAATGTCAGCTGGTGTCATTATGCTAGTGTTGGTGAGAGTTCATGGATGTAGCTTCCCTCTCATATACAGAAGATATTGTCTTGGAGTGAGAATTTTCCCATGATTTTCCCCAACCTTAGGTGCAGAGGTTGTGCTGAAATGTGTGCCTTGGGTTGGGTACACACAGTCACCGTTTCTCTGCATTTTGATGAATCGTGGATCTCTGTAGTTGTCTCTGCCACTTCCAATAAGCTTCTTAGATGATTGATGGGTGAGAGTTACTTTTGCCTGTGAGTACGAGGACAAGCAGCTCAACTACAGCTGGAAAATGGCACTAACAGCGTCTCCTTCCAGGTCTGTCATTTCTCTAGCCATGGCTCTTGGCTATGCTTACAATCCCAGTCATGATTTCCTTCCTACTAAGCAAGCTCTTGGTCCAATTAACCAATTGCTGGTTACCCCATGATAAAAGTGCCACTGTTGCGCTGTTGCAAATGTCCTGCCAGACGAGTCATTGTTGTGGTTCCTAGGCTTCACACATTGGTAGGACTACCAATGCACGTCATTCTTGGCAATTTGCTAGCTCTCTACTATAAAAGCCAGTTCCCAGAAAGGAAGCTTCCACATCTTCCAAGTCCCGTTGTGTCTGAAGTATCCGGTGTCTTCAATAGTGGGGTGTGATCATCAAGTGCTCAGAGACAATCAAGGGCAACGAAACAACCCATATTGTTTGGGGATCTCTTAGACTTCTCTGACCAATGACTTGAAAGGGATTTCCTGTGCCTGGCACCAGGGCTTCTGTTAACTGTGACCACATCGTGAAGTGGCCACTTTCTGACTACTTTCCTTCACCTTGTTGGGTGGCATATCAGTAAGAGGAGTGATAGAGCAGAGGTTTGGACCTCACGGTGTTTAGAGTCGGTCTCTGGACATAAATCTCACCATGTTACTGCAGTAGGAGTCGATGGTGTGTAGCAGGGAAGTGGCCAGTGCATAAAATGCTTGCTGTACAATCAGGAGGGCCTTTGATACATCCTAGCACCTACAGATGTTCTCACAATCCAGCTAGCCTGGTGTCTCAGTCAGGGTTTCTACTGCTGTGAAGAGACACCACGACCATATCAACTCTTAAAAAGAAAACATCTCCTTGGGGCTAGCTTACAGTTCAGAGGTCCATTATCGTCATGACTGGAAGCAAGGCAGCAGTCAGGCCAACACGGTGCTGGAGAAGGAGATGAGAGTTCTCCATCTTGATCCAAAAGCAGCAGAAGCAACTGTGTGTCACACTAGGCAAAGCTTGAGCATAGGAGACCTCAAAGTCCACCCCACAGTGACACACTTCCTCCAACGAGGCCACACCTCCTCATAGTGCCACTCCCTGTGGGGCCCATTTTCTTTCAAATCATCACACCTGGCATTCACAGAGGCTAAAATCAAGATTGTCACAAACAAGATGGAAGATGAGGACTGACACCACAGGCTGTCCTCTGACTGCCACACATGCCCACAAGTCCCATGGCACATGTACAGCAGCACTAACAAACATGATTTGACTTCCACACATGCACCGTGGCATACATGTGGCATCACTAATAGACATGAACATGAACAAATCCAGTGTTCAGTGTTGTATAAAGAGCAAAGATTTACAGACTACAACCCACAACTCCAGAGAAGCTAGCTATCAAGGAAGACCCAAAGAGGGATGCATGGATCACCTTGGGAAGGGGAAATAGATGAGATCTCCATGAGTTAACTGGGGATGAAGGGTGGGCAACGGAAGGTAGGGGATAGGAGATGAGAGCATAAGAGAATAGGATGGTTGAGCTGGAACAGGGATGGAGTGGGAGAGCAATGAAAGATACCATAATGGAGGGGGATATCATGGGGATAGAGAAAAACCCGGTGCTAGGGAAGTTGCCAGGAATCCCCAAGGATGACCCCAGCTTGGACTACTAGCAATAGTGGAGAGGGTGCCTGAACTGAACTGGCTCACCCCAGTGATCAGATCGGTGAATACCCTAACTGTCATCACAGAGCTTTTCTCCAATGACTGATGGAAGCAGATGCAGAGATCCACAGCCAATCACCAGGCAGAGCTCCAAGAGCCCAGTCAAAGAGAGAGAAGAGGGATTCTATGAAAAGTGCATCAGGATCATGATGGGGGAACCTGCAGGGACAACCAAACAAAACTAGTGGGAACACATGAAAGTTGGATCAACAGCTGTGAAGTCTGTATGGGACTGGACTAGGCCCTCTGCATGGCGAGACAGTTGTGTAGCTTGATCTGGTTAAGGGCCCCCCTGGCAGTGGGATCAAAATCCATCCCTGGTACATGAGTGGCTTTTTGGAGCCCACTACCTATGGTGAGACACCTCATGCAGCCTTGAGGCAGGGGGAAGGACTTGGACTTGCCTCTACTGGATGTGCTTCCCCATGGGAGGCTCTGCCTTCTTGTGGGGAGAAGTGGGGGGGATTGGGAGGGAGAGGCTGGGGTGGGGGCAGGAGGAAGGAAGAGGGAATCTTTGGTGTGTAAAATGAATGGAAAAAATTTCCTAATTAAAAAAAGAGCAAAGGTTTAGGATGACAAAGTTTAGGAAAGTCTGTGGTTTATGAGAGCAAACTATGCAGCAGACACTCTGTGCCAATTTTCCTCTCTTCATAATAATCCAGTAAGTTGGGAACTATCAGCTCCATGAAAGAAAGGAGATGTAAAAGGATGGTGTACTCGTAGAAATGACAAGAGGATTTTTACAGTGACTTCAAAAGATAAGTAGCTGAGTGGAAAAGGAGGATGTGGAGAAAGAACAGAAGATGCGATTACTGTGGGAATGAGAGAAAAGCATTCGCAGCAGGGGAGCCTAGGGAAGAAGTGCAAACAGAATGCCTGGAGCAGGAGGAAGGCAAGGAGTGTGGTGAGGCTTGACAGACAGACAGACAGACAGACAGCCGGACACAGAGAGGACGCAGAAAGTGGAGTTGACAGCCGCCCAAGTCCCCCGTACAATCTGATGGGTTAATGGTGAGAATTTGATTCTCCATGATCCAAGTCTTGATTTGGGGAAAAACAGCAAGACTAATGAAGACAGAAGGGGACCAGAAAGAGAGATCGAGAAGTTAAACTAAAAAGAAATGGTGTCACCAGGAAAACAGAAGACCGACTGAGGGAAGATGTAACTAGAAACATTGACTAGTCACCAGGAACCTGCAGATTCTGTCAAGGAGGTGGACATCATCCAGTAGACAATGAGAAGTCTCCTGAAAGGACCAATGTGGAGATGCATTGAGTACAATTTTTATTTTTATTATACATTCCAGTATAAAGAAAATACATTATTCAGTTCTGAGTTCTGACCTGTGACTAAGATGTGAAATCAACTTAATGGTCTGTGACCAATATTGTGTTTAATTGAAACCATGAATCTGAATGTAAGGGAGCACATAGAATGGGATGAACTAGAATAGACTAGAGGAGAAGAGAGGGGGAGGAGGGGAGGAGAGGGGAGGACAGGGAAGGGGAGGGGAGGGGAGGAGAGGAAGGAAGAGAAGAGAGTAAAACAGAGTTTATTGAACATTGGTAGGTAAATTTTACTTTGAAAGGTTTATTCTATTTATTCAGGTACCTATCTCTCTATAAACAAAATAGATGGACACAAAAAGGTAAATAAAAAGGAAAAGAGGAAATTAGGGAAGAGAAAAGAATGAGGAGAAAGAAATAAATACTATTGTTCGTGTGTTTGGGAGGTGAATGGGTTTGTGAGTGGAAAGCTTCCTGCTGTGTTTCTTGATCAAAATGGTGTGAAAGCCACAGTGTTGGCGGCAGATTTTAGAGGAAAAGGCTTCGAAGCCGTTACAAGACTCTGGGTGTGATTGTACAGATGAGAAATGTAAGGGCAGACCCGAACCAGCAAGTTTACAAGTGGGAAGGGAAGGAAGTAAGAGAGGGAGGCAAAGGGGGGGGGAGAAAGGGGAGAGGAAGAGAGGGAGAAAGAAAGGAAGGCCAAGATGGAGGGAGGGAGAGATGGAGGGAGGGAGAGAGGGAGGGAGGGAGAGAGGGAGGGAGGGAGGGAGGGAGGGAGGGAGGGAGGGAGGGAGGGAGGGAGGGAGGGAGGGAGGGAGGGAGGGGGAAAATCTCTAGACCCAGAGGCAGTCAGGAAGCACCTGAGTGTGTTGCTGGGAAGGCAGCAGCAAGCCTCCTGGAGAAGCAAGCGCATCTGCCCTGTGGGCAGCAAAAGAGAATCCAGCAAAGAGTGCAGGCAGGTGCCTCCTGAAATACCAGGAAAAGACAACAACCGCATCCTGGAGAACGGGAATAGTTGAGAATGCATGGCGTCCAAATTGAGAAATCAGATTAAATTCAGTAGTGACAGGGAACTACAAGTAGTCCACTTACCAAAGACCAGGAGAGCAGCTGCCTACCAAATCCCTAACGCTCATTTGTCTGATGAGAGCTTTAAAGAGAGTATGTTTTACTAGTCACCACTAACAGAACTAAGAAGCCTTCTTCCTCCAAAATAGGTCTTGCCATACTATTTTTAAAAGCCCGCATATGAACCTGAAATATTAGATTAAGTATATATTCAGAATAAAGATAAAAAAATGAGCAAGCCTGACTTTTATCTTGCTGCTTCCCATATTGGCTGTGTTTGAGCACTGGTTCCATGGCTGGGAATGTGATGCAATCTCAATGACCTCCATGAAAAGAAGAAACTACCAGGAAACAAAAGCTGGTGTTCTTGCTTAGTCAATGGCAAACTCTGCTTGTAGGGCAGCCTCTCTGAACAAAACTAACTTCCAGTGCAGAGACGGAAAGGAAGGGGCCCCAGTGTCTAGCACGTTCACCTAGAAGGAAATGAGAGTCACAGTGGAAGCCCAGGGGAGATGGAGGAATGAGCTGTCTTCAACTTAGTTTCAAATGTTTAGGAGTTTGAGCACTAAACACGATTAGCAAGTATGAAAATAAAAAGTGTAAGATGCCCAACAGGAAGTGAAAGGGTGAGAATCAGCTAAGGGTGGAAGGCAAGTTGAAAGAATTTTTAACTAAAGTGTGTGTGTGTGTGTGTGTGAGAGAGAGAGAGAGAGAGAGAGACAGAGACAGAGAGACAGAGACAGAGAGACAGAGACAGAGACAGAGACAGACAGAGAGACAGGAGAGAAAGAGAAAAACTAAGATCTTCCTATAATTGGTGCTAGGGCTAGAACCAGGTCTTGGTGCATTCAGTGCAACGCCCTGCAAACTGAACTGTTTCCCCAGCTCAGCTCAGACATTTTTATTGAGTTGAGGGCAGCTGAGAAATCTGAGACTTGAATTCACACAATGAACAAGCTGCATTGATACATTAAATGGACTGAACAGGGACAAAGGGAGAGTCTAGATCCTCTCTAGGGTGCTAGACTATGAATCTAGACTACCAATAACTGTCGTTAGTGATTTAACAGGGACAAGGGGAGAGTCTAGATCCTCTCTAAGGTGCTAGACTATGAATCTAGACTACCAATAACTGTCATTGGTGATTGAACAGGGACAAGGTGAGAATCTAGGTCCTCTAGGGTGCTAGACTATGAAGCTAGACTATCAATAACTGTAGTTAGATGATTTTTCTCAGTGTGCCTATAGGAACCTTAAATTTCTGTTTGTTTTTCAACCCAGATTGATGTAGTCCAGGCTGGCCTCCACCTCACTATAAACTCCTGATTCTCCCTCCTCCACAACTCAAGTGCTCAGACAACATGCTTGCACTACCATGTCATGCTCCTAAAGTTTTGATTGATTCAGACTTGATGTTGTGAAGAAAAGGGTGAGCAGGCAGAACTGCTCTGGTGGATGAGGAGCAAGGTTGTGATGGCCAACTGCAGGCTGTGGTGGACCAGGAGCAGGGATGTAAAGGTGGCCGACTGCAGCTCTGGACTGTGTAGAAAGGACAGAGAAGAGCAGTCAGGAGAATTTCAGTGATAAAACGAGAGGGAAGTAGAAAAGTGAATTCACTGAAGGTGATGTGGAGAAAAGAGCAAAGAGTAACCACAGCCCCGGAGTCAAACTATAGTGAACGGCAAATGGGGGGGGGGGGGTACCAGGAGTCTGCATGATGGCAAGATGAGACTGTGGCCCTTGCACGGCATTCTACCACCTTGTGTATCTGAGGGAAGGACAAGGAACAAGCTGCACAGTGTCCATCGAGGCAATCACACACAATCTAGCTTGAATTTAAGGAAGTGGAGAGAATATTCAGCCTTTTGGTCCAGGTGTATGGGCGGTCTGTTGAAGACAGGCCACATGCACAATGGCCACCATCTAGCGAGCAGAGAAGGGTGAGGGAAGCCACACAACACAACTGGAGTGGGGCCAGGCAGGGTGCTGGTGAAGGAGTGGGATTCGCTTTGGGACAAAAAGAAGGAGGAAGGACTCTCTCCTGCAATTTTAACTATCTCATGGTCTATCCCAAGTAGATGTCACTGTACTCCCCTTATGCAGAAATGGGCTTGGAAACCTCAGGAAGTCCAGTCCAAAGGGAAAGTGGCTTCCACAGGTAGCGCCGTGGATGAGTGGTGCCTCCCTTCTGTCCCTCGGCCTCTGCCTCCTTTGCTCCTGCATGGACACTGATGGGAAAGCAGGAGCGGTTACTGGAGCTGTCCCAACAGTTCCGGTGATAAACTGCTCCTATAACACACCTTTAAAGCTAGTCACCAAGGCTGTTTGTATGTTTTGACATGTTCGTTTATATTTATTGGATTTTTCTCTTGTTTTGATATTTGAAATATTACTGAATAATTGTTTTTGATGACTCCAGAGAAATGTATCCATGCATATACTAGTGAGCACAGCATTTTAATAAATGAACTGCCTTTTTCACCTAGAGTTTTTACCAAGTTACCTTAAATTGTCTGTAAGTGAGGACTCTCTATGGGCCTTAGTAATATACTGTGTGTGCAAGTATGTGCAAGAGTGTGTCAGATGGTCACGTGCTGTGTCTTGTATTGCAGTTTGCTGTGGCTGATCCTTAGAGAGCTGGTTTCCAGATAGGCATAATAATTTGTTGGCATGGGAAGCTTTAATCAATCCAGAAATGTTTTTAAATACCAAGCAGAATGATGAAAAATTTAATAATCAATATTCCCATTCTCTGACATCTTCAGAAGGTGTGAATATCAGTAATGGGAAATTTCACACCAGTCGGCTGTTTTTCATTTTAATCATTTCCTGGCCTCTAGTTTTATTTTAGCAGTGCACAAAACAAAATAAAAATATATTTAAACCAATTTAAAGTAGCGCATCCTTGATATCAACATCAAATTCAGAGTGAACTGACTTAGCATTTATTTACTTTGGCCAAAGGAGAGCAAAGGAAGTGTTTGAGCTGTTGTGCTCTCCACACATGCCATCTTCCACTCCAGGACCCCTCGGCTGACACCCAGGGCTCTGCTCAACAGTTCTGACCCCCATGGAGAGTCCTCCCCACAGACACCTTAAGACTGAGGCACTGTGTGAACCTTTCAGCCTTAGTGTCATCAGCACCAAGAATGCATTTGAAAGTGGGTGCTGGATGGCTATGTGCTTTTGGTCAGAGTTCTGCTATGCTGGAGAATTTGGATAGCAGTTTTCCACATGAAAATGTCAATTTGAGAAGTCACAGTGTTGTTATCAATGGCCCTTGTTAGTTTAGGCTGTCAAATAAGGAATTGAAAGAAAGAGAGAAAGACAGATAGACAGAGAGGGGGGAGACAGGGAGGGAGGGAGGAAAAGAATCCCAGATAGCCTGGATGAAGTTTGAGAGAGCTGTTGGTGCCTGCGATATATATTTTGACCTCTAAGCATATTCTGGTGCCAGGCGCAAGAACAGAGGGATGCTTCATAAATTATAGGCTCACCCATACACAATGTGACTAGTCCAAGGCAGGGGTGTGCTGTGGCACATTCCTTCTGTTTTATATATTTTAAATTGTTTTTTTAATAGCAGTATACTCACAAAGTTAGAGGGAGAAACTGCATATCCTATCCTCTAGACACCAACTTTCTTTCCAAAGAGGCAACCATTGTTGAATTTTCATTCCATAAATATAAACAAGGTGGCAGTACGCTAAATGATAAAGACCCTTTCATGTCAGAATTCACATGTTCCTTCTTTTTATGATTGCATAGCATTTCACTATTTTAAAGGTGTACATCAGCCTTGATGACCACCTATGGTGTTTGCAGTGACTTGCATGCAGAGGTCCAGTGCTACAGAAAATAAGCTTGAATGTGAGCCATTGTTCGAGGATGCAGGCGTGTGCAGGTTACATTCCTTGAGTTTGAGCCCAAGAATTTACACATTTTTGTAATGTTAATAAACATGCCATATTACACCCCCATCAGCCCCATATGAGCAAGCCTGTCTTTCTTTATTCTCACCAAACCATCATGTTGCCACATTTTATTTTTCCAAAATCATAGCTTAAAAAATCTGTAAGGCAGATGTATGACTTGAGCAGCTGTGCATTTGCTGGGATCGTTTTCCTCTCCTTTTTTTGCATGTTTCTGTCCCAGTTCTGTTATTACACTCCAGCTCCCTAGTGCCTTAGGAGGGGATTTAAGTTGGGAACAAGTTGGAAAAGTCCTTTGCAGGCAAATACATTTTGCTCTATATAATGCTATGTAGAGTAGCTGAAAACCACTTTGCTCCCTCTTCTAATTTGTGTTCAGTTATAAGCTTGCATTAGAACCCAATTACTGTCCGTTGGTAAGAGCAGCGGTGGCCAGAGCACCCACTGGTTATGCTAGGAGGTAACTGTCACCACAATGAAGTGCCTGTCCATATTTTCAAGAAATGGGATAGCAGTTAAGCAATAACATTTTTTAACTGTCTGTAAAAATTCGAACACACTTTATTATTAGTAAGGTTCAAGAAAAAAAAAGAATTATTTCTCTTATATTAAGAGATTATAAAATCTACAAAGGCTGTTTTGGTGATTTGAGTATTAATGTTTAAGATTAGAATGTCTTCGATGTGATGTTATTTTTAATGTGTCAAATGCAGTGTTGCCTTTTCTCCTGGAGAAATTCTTAGAGGAAAAATAGAATGGAAGTTACTATCCAGAACTGTATTCCCCTGGAAAAGGGTTGGTGCTACAGTTGTAATAATTGTGAGTGATTGTTCCTGATCAATTTTGTGGAAACTGTTATATCTCAATTAGTATCTTGTTTAAACCATTGATTTCTCTAGAACAAAGGACATAAAAATGTCAATCAATAATGACTCAGCCAAACATGATTTCTGTCTCAGGATTCTTTCCAATTAATGGTAATGATTGATAGAAAGGATGGTTTTCTTCCATGATAGCAGCAGACCAGTGCCAAATGTCGGCTTTGAATTGCCTCCAGTAATACTATAAGAATGTGAAGTTTACAACTGGATGTGTTTATTCTTCATCCCTATGAGAAAAGGGAAAAGAGAAACTTTTACTTCACTTTCATACCTAGAGTAAATTTAACAGCTAGTTGTTTGCTTAAAATTGTTTTTATCTGAATGTTTTCAAGTGTGTTTTTCATTCTGTTTTGTTTTATTGTCCATGTGCATAAGTCACTAACCACCCAATGGCTTAAGCACACAAACAACAAAACACAACAGAATGTAACAGTTAGTGTGTGGCAGCGCTTGACTTACTGACCTCCCTTGATACAACCCGAAGATGTTGGGATGATGATTCACCTCTTCAAAGTCATATTCCTAGCAAGCAGAGGAGCCGAAGTTTGAACCTGTGCCTACTGGTTCAGAAGGGGCAGCATCTAACTGCTTGGTGGTCCTTTCTGTTTATCAGAAACCATGCTTCCAATAAAATCTTGTGTTGAACCCTAGGTAATGGGTTAAACATTTTCCACACGGCCCAGCTGGTGCCTCAGAAAGGACACATATGAACCTGAACAGATACCCGCAGCCTCTTGCTATGAGCTCAATACATTTAGGGAGGGAAAAAATGAAGGTTTTTGAAGCCAATATGACGCTCCTGTGACTTCCTTCTTGCTCCCCACCCCCACTTCAATCCTATGGAAAATGAGCTTGACAGGAAAAGAGGACTCAGGGCACCTCACACTCTGTATCCATCTAAGAGCTGATAGAATAGCCTACTCTCCATGTGCAACTGAAAGTAAAGAGACATTCACCCGAGACCCTTTAAAGCATCTTTTTGGGGGAGAGGGTGTTTGTTTGTTTGTTTGTTTGTTGTGGTTGGTTTTGAGGGTTTTTTTTGTTGTTGGTTTGTTTCTTTGTTTTTTGTTTTTTTGAGACAGGGTTTCTCTGTGTAGCCCTGGCTGTCCTAGAACTCACTCTAGGCCAGGCTAGCCTCGAACTCACAGAGATCTACCTGCCTCTGCCTCTGCCTCCTGAGTGCTGGGATTAAAGGTGTGCACCACCACACCCAGCTCAAAGCATCTTTGCCCCAGATACTGTTCTGCTTTATCTGGTGTTATTTCACGGAAAAATCATGTCTGTGCATTCTAGCATATATTCCTGCTGGGGAATATATGTCTATTTTAATGATCACTTCCCAAAGCATTACAACTACATCCATGAAATTTGCCTTTAATTTCCAATTACCTCTATTTTTAAAGCACCATATAGAGAATATACTATCTAAAGGGTGGATTTTGGTTTAAACATGTATGATTAATTTACCTGGTCCCTAGGCAAACCACACAGAAAAAGCCTGACCCTTGGCTGCTGTTCTTACAGTGCGAGAAATCAAACGGAGCATGGAGAACAGACTATCATCAGGAAAACACAGGAACGTGGGTCTCAGCTCAGCGGCGAGGGTCCAGACAGAGCTTGAGTCCCGCTCAGAAACGCTTCTGGTGGTTACAGCACAATGAAACACAATGGAAGGAGAGCTAAGAGAGCACAAAGCAAGCAGGGCTTGAGTAAGGAAGGACCGGGCAGAGAGAGAAACACAGGAAAGAGGACCACAGTGTCGGAAAGCCTCTGATGTGTCCCCGAACTCAAGTGAGCACACCGTGGCGTTCTATGCTTACCAGGGCTGAAATGGGAAGAAACGGGGTTTAGTTCGTTAGCTCCCATTTACTAATTAAGAAAGATGGATGGATGGATGGATGGATGGATGGATGGATGGGTGGATGGGTGGATGGATGGATGGACGGGTAGATAGATAGACAGATAAATGGATGGATGGATAGATTTTAAAAAGTGGGTTTTTTTTCTTTTTTGCTACTAAGTTCTGGAAGAATTTTGCTAGCCAGAAATTGGCAAAGAGTACAACTGCATCATTTGAGATTACCTATTTAGGGCAGAAATTTAATTTTAGGAGCATGCAATATCCAAAAGCAAATAGTTCTGCATTTGTATCCAGTGTGTAACCTCTGGCAATTTATCTTATGCATAATGGGGTGTTGGCATAATAAGTGAGATGTTAATCCTTGTAATATCATTATATGTATATTTAGTAATCAGTGCCATTAATTCAAAATTACATTGTATTCCTGTCCCATGTCGGGAACTGTGTTAGGCTGGAATATAATCTAAAGCAGTCCTATTCTCTCCCTTATGAAGAATACAGTTCAGAAATTTAAAAATGCAATAAAAATAAATGTGATGTGTGTTTCAGTAAAAGAAGAAGAAGATGCTATGAATAAACAACATTTGTGAGCATCTGGAACTAAGGTTTCCAATTTTTACGCGCACGCGTGTGAGTGTGTGTTTGTGTTTGTGTGTGTGTGTGTGTGTGTGTGTGTGTGTGTGTGTGTGTGTGGCTTACATGTGTTTGGAGGTGTGCTCACCTATGTATGTGCCTGTAGATGGCAGAGGTTGGCCCTTAGGTGTCTTCTTCAATGACTTTGAACCTTGCTTTTTGAGATAGGCTCTTTCACTTGCCATAGACTTCACTGGTTTTCCTGGGCTAGCTAACCAGTGAGCCCAAGAGATCTACTAATTCTGTTCCGTGTACTGAGATACAAGCAATCACTGCTATGTTTAGAAATAAAGTCAGACTGCTAACATTTTATTGGGGAAAAAATAAGGTGTTTGAAAAAGAAAAAAAAATAAGAAAGACCACTATATTCTAGCAACATCATTTCATTTAAAGGACATTCTAAATTTAAAATGTAAGAACATAATCTTAGAATTAAGACAGTATAAATCTTACCAAAAAAGAATGCCTGTAAATCTCAAACACACACACACACACACACACACACACACACACACACACACACACACACACTGTTTCAGATGCATACAAAAAACAAAACTTGATTTGAATTGTGATTATGGAAATCCCCACAGTAGGAAAGTATAGTACAGTGATAAAGAAGAGCAGCAAAGGGTGGGGGCCAGCTCAGAGGTCGGGCATCCCTCAGATGAGACAAGGGAAGGTGAAGACAGGCATTGCCTTCGTTTGAGGTAACACATTTGAGCTGATACCTAAGGGAGGGCCTTACGACATATGTGATGTGGAAATCAGCAACAAGACCTTTACTGTGGGATGTCCTGTATATTGTGAATAAATAAAATGCTGATTGGCCAGTAGCCAGGCAGGAAGTATAAGATAGGCGGGACTAACAGGGAGGAGAGGCTGGGAGGTGGAAGTCTGGAGGAGATGCCAGCCTGCCATCCAGGGAGCATCATGTAAAGGCAACAGGTAAAGCCACGGAACACGTGGCAACATATAGATTAACAGAAATAGGCTGAGTATAAGAGTAACAGCTAGACAATGGTAGGCCTGAGCTAATGGCCAAGCAGTTTAAATAATATAATCATCTGTATGTTTATTTTATAAGTGAGCTACGGGACTGCCAGGGCTTGGCGGGACCCGGAGAAAAAAACTCTAGCTACAGGCCTGCCCATTCCAAGATGCTAAGATCTGCTCTTTGCATTTGCCTTTCTATGGCTGTTGTAGTAATTATCTGAACATAGCAGATCAAACACCATGATCTCTTATCTTCTAGCACAATTCCAGTCTCTGGACTAACATCAGTGTCTTTGCATGCTATGTCAGCTCAAGCGGGGAATCTGTTCCTTGCTTTTTCAGGGTTCTGGAGCCCAGTGTGGTCCTCAGCTCCAGGATCCTTCTTCTCTCCTCAAAGCCATCAGTGCAGCATCTTCAACTCTCTCCCTGGCTTTGGCATTGACTCTCCAACCCTATGATCTGTAGTGAGACCACTCACAAGCCTAGGGAGGCTGCCTTCCTAATCATCAAGTCGGGTGATTGGCAGCCTGATTCCACCTGCCCCTGTGGTTCCCTTTGCCACATTGTGTAACAGTTACAGGCCTCAGAGAATAAGCTGAAGACGTCTTTGGTAAGTCATGATTCCACTCATCAGACCTTTTGTATATGTTACACTGCTTCTTTGCTAGTTACTGGATTCTTAAGAAGAGAGAAGTTATGAAACAGTGCTTTACTTGCTAGCTAAGAAGAGCTAGACAGAGGTTGTGAATGGGAGGAAAAGCCACAAGACTTCTGGTCATAGGCAAAGACATGGCAAGCAGTGGAGAGCATCTACTCTTTTATATCAGAGATCGTATCTCTAAACCCCATGATGGTGATGTAGGTGGGGCTCACTGACGCCTGCACACACAGTGAGTGGACTGTAGTTGAGATGAACCATAAGTCTGGAAGTGGAAGATTTTACATTGGGTGGTGCCTGGCTAAAACAGTCAGCTTGACAAAGTCGGGAGTCACCTGAGAGGAAAGCCTTGATTCAGGAACTGCTTAGGCCAGATTGGCCCGGTATGTCTCTGGAAGATTGTCTTGATCAATTGGCCCAGTCTTCTTTAGGTGGTACCATTCCCTAAGAAGGTGTGCCTGGACTGAACAAGGAAGCACCTAAGTTCCTACCTTGAGTTCCCTCAATGAGGGACTTGACCAGGAAGTGTAAGCCAAACAAACCACTTCCTGGCCTAAGCTCCTCTTGGCCAGGGCATTTCATGACAGCAACAGAAGGGAGGTAGGACACATGGTGACTCTGCCCACTCTCCCTGTCACCTCCCAGGGAGCCGCTGCCTGTCTCCCGTTTGCTCACCACATACCACCCACGGAGAGTCAGTCCAAAGTGGAAAGTAGCTGCTGCCTTGCGAGGGACGCAAGGGAAAATGCGGCAGACCTACGGGAGGCTGCATTGTCCTTGTGTCTAATAACCTAGTCTATAGTTGATTTTGATTTTTTAGAGGCAGTTTTCTCAGTTTCATTACTTGTTTAACTCAACCTCCCTTTCTTTACACATTTTAACCACTTATACATTAAGCATTTATACAGTTTAATCATTTTTCAGTGTCGAGAAAAATATACTGTTATGTTCTCTTATTGCTGTACTGTCTCTATGAAAATATGTGGACTCTGTGGCTAATTTAATAAACAAAAGATTAATGCAAAAGGCTACTTGACCTGTGTTTGTGATAAAGAAACAAACACTAACAAGTTTCTCATTAATCTCCTGACACAGACAGGCAATTATCAATGAAAATCAGGTGCTGATGTTACTTTGATGTGAAATGTCACTAAGAAGAGAAAATCAGCAAATTTGTTTCTGCAGAGTAAATCTAAACCCACTGAGGAGGAAGTGGTGCCTGCAGTGGATAAGATCCTCTCAAGGGCTAGGCTTAGCAGGAGCTAAGCTCTGAAAAACTATCCTCATTTGTGTCCCTCATACAGAGGACCTAGATTTTTTAAAGGGGGCTAAAAGCAGAAGGGAGACTGTTTAAGGAGAGGAAAGGTGTTGAGGGCTGGACTGATCCAAGCCATCTCAAGTCCCTGGTGTATGAAGAAGGACCATAGCTTGAGAGAGCTAGTGTGCCAGCAAAGCCTACCTCATTCCACTGTCTATACTGTGTATACAGTGTTCTTGGGATAGTCTGTGCTCCCCTTCTGCAGTGCTGTATGATAGTTTCTGCCGACTTTGTCCCGTTTCTCCCCGGAAATAACATATAAGATGCTGAACTCTTTAAGAAGCCTGCGTGGCTTAAAATATCACTTGTACAAAACCTGCTGAGCCCACCTGTTCTATCATCTTTATCCCTGATTCCTTGGACCTTCCTTCTTGGGACTCTGTCCCTGAAGAATGACTTGCTGGTCCAGGTCAGAAAGGGAGCCTCATGGGAGGAGAGAAAAGACGGTCACAGAAAAGTAATGTTACAAACTGCATCATACACATGCAGGAAACTGTCATGATGAAGCCCACTTTGTTCCACTGGTGTATTCATATTAGGAAAATAAAAATGATGTAATGGCAGTACTCAGGGAATACACACATAGGATCATGAGTTCAAGTCCAGCCTGGGCTGCATAGAAAACTCTATCTCTAAAAACATGGAGGGGGTGAGGGAGATAGCTCAGTGGATAACGAACTCGCCTGCATCACCAAGAGCAGAGTTCATGTCCCAGAAGACTGTAAAATCTGGGCAAGCTTGACAGCCACCTGTATTTCTAGCCATTGAGAGGCAGAAACAGGAATTTCCCCAGAGCAAGCTGCGTGGCTAAGAGTTCCAAAAGGCAGTGAGAGACCCTGCCCCAATAAATAAATCAGAGAACGGTCAGGGAGGATAATGTCAGCCTCTGGGTTCCACATGTAAACAGACACACGAATACACATACAAAGAAAGAAATAAAACACCTGAAACAAGGCAAAACTTCATCAAAACAATCTAATCATAAACAGAGCCAGGTCAGAATAAAAAAGAATCAATGGAAGACATTCTAACCATTTGTGCAGAAGCAATGGTAACAGGTTCATATCATTTTGCTCGGAAGCACTAAGATATGAGGGAAGTTGCCAGTGTCCTCCCAAGTAATGATCCTGAGTCCGACATTAAGCTATCAGGCCAAAGACAGCATTGGCTCAGAGAACAGATCTATTCAGAAGCCACTTAAATTCTGTGTACTGTACAGACACAGTGACTGCCTACAATCTTACCACTTAGTCTGTGGTGCCGTTAATGATTCTAAAACTGAGAGAAAGCACCATCCCCACTTTGATCAATATCCTTGATCAATAATAGATGATTATGTTATGCTAAACTCATCATTATGAATGTACTGATGAGTGAAGCTCTGAAGAGTTGCCAGGGAGTGTGAGAAACCCCAGCTTCCCTTGACGATGAAGAACAGCAGCTGCTCAGTGACTGCATTAGGGAATGCAGTCAGCAAGCCTGTGTTTTCAACCTGCATCATTGCATCTGAGCCTCGATTTTCACATTTCCAAAGAAAGGATGGGACCACACCGTGTTTGCAATCTGAAAGTGGCCATGTTTGCGGTCTGAAAGTGGCTGTGTTTGCGACCTGAAAGTGGCCGTGTCTGCGATCTGAAAGTGGCTCCGGGGTGTAGAAGCAGCAGTCACAAATGGAAGGCTTCTCCCACCCTGTCTGGACTTCATCCCCTATGCTTTAGTCTTGCTTCAGAATTGAAAGGGCTGTACAGCACCTATTAATACTGGGCTTCTTAGCAGCCCGCAGCCAGTTGAAAAGGGAGAAGTGTGTGGTCACTATCCCTAAGCTTTGAGCTGGTCAAGTTAGAAATCTCCAAGCCACACTGAAGTCTGGCGCTCGGAGCCTTTCCTTTCCAGAGAGCAGTGCAGGCTGAGACCAGGAGGAGCAGCGCCTCACACTGTACCAGCAGCTCCCCTTCACTCGGCGATGTCTCCACCCCTCCCTCTCGCTCATCACCAGGGACCTTTCTAGGGTCACATCCCTCGGGGTCCATCATGACATTCCCCTAGCTGCCACTGCACTCTCACCTTTCATAGTCCTGATACAAACTGTCACTGCTGATCCCTCAGGTCCCTCAAGTCACAGATACTCCTTTCAGAGACGTCACCAGCTTGTTTTCTGGAACAATCTAGTGTGCTCTTAGCCATGTGTTCCTGACAGCTGACACTGATACGGGCAATCATGCCTCATCTCAGCTGCTAACTCCCCGGAGTCACTCCCTCTTGCTACTTCCTGATGCTTCCTTCTGGGACTAATTTCCTCAGCTATCCACAGATAAGAACACGGCAATTGTATGCTGAGACAGACTGGGACAGGCTATCTGATGTGGCTCTGTTGCTCTGGGGCAGGACAGTGCCACCGTGCCTCCTGCTTTCGCGTCCGAGTCCTTTGCTTTCCACTCACAACTGAAGAGAACTATGACTCTCAAGGCGGCTTCTTCCCCGATGTCCAAACAGGTGTTCTAGACATGATTGGAGCCACATGTCTCCTCACTGATCTTCTCTGGAAAACTCATCTCTGACTTGGTCACAAGAAAGAAATCATCTCAAAACATGGTCCAAGCATGCATGTGCTTTCCAAAGTACCATCCCCAACAATGTCATGAAGCCTGAAGAGAAATGACCTCATCCCAGAGTGATCTGTCCATCCTCAACAGGTTTGACTCAGAGAGGTGTTCTGTCCTCTGCTTAGATTCCCTGCCATGAGGATGTCACACCAGCTTCCATGGCCACTGTTCCCCTGGTGACTTCTAGCATGGAAGAGCTGGGTGGGTGGGGAGGTGGAGAGGATCTGGGAGATGTTGAGGGAGGAAAAACACTTATCAGACTACACTGTATGAAAAGTTTTTTTTTTTTAATTAAAAAAGAATTTCAAAAGATGAAGGCCAGTTTTAAAATGACTATCATTTCTTTAATTCCAAAAATATCAGTATCAGCTGCCAGATACTGTGCTAGGAGGTAATGATGGGGTGAGCAGGGCAGATGTGGGACAAAAAGCCTAAAAGGAAAGAAGTAGAACCCAATGGCGAGGCACTGACGAAACTGCTCAGCAGGTAATGAACATGCTTACGAACAAGCCTGACCCCAGATCCACATGGCAGGAGAGAACCCACTACTGTAAGTTGTCCCCTGACCTCCACATGTGCAGTGTGGCACACACACACACACACACACACACACACACACACACACACACACACACACACACACACACAAGTAAACAGACCAGGAAAAGTGTAAGTCTTTTTTTCACTGACTAAGTTGCCATTGGACACTAGCAGCATTGCTTCCTATAGGCCCAGGCACAATCTTCCCTTGGCGTTGGCTTCAGGTTTCAAAGAATACCTCTCTGGCCCCAGCCTCTGGGCTGTGACCCTCTTTACCAGGCAGGGTCGGGGAGGATGTGAGAGGACCCCACTAGACCCACCTCTGAGGCCTTGGATGCAGGAACTCCCTATTCAAGCTGCTCAGACTAACTTCTCGATCCAAGGCAGGCTTCTCCAGTCACACTCTCCTGAACACGGACCTTGCTGTCTGTGTCCATACCTGCCGGTGACAGGAGAGAGGATCTTAAAAAGGTTTTGCCTGGGTAGCCCATGTCACTGATTGTCTGTAAACATGTCAAAGAAACCTGTTGTTGAAGTTATAGTCAGGCATGCCCATGTTTTGATGTTGTCATCTACAAATACCTTGGGCCTTATCATCGCTGTCCTGGGACATATGCCATGTAGGGACCATGGCATGTTAGACATGCCTGATGGAGTCAGAAATGGACAGAAAAGGATGCATGGCTGCAGGATGTTGGCATGGCCTGGAGAGCGCTGTTCTTGGTCATGCTTCTGCAGAGAACTCAGTGTTCTGAGAATTCTAATGTGAACCTAGTTTTCCAGGTGGTTTTGAGGGTGTGTATGTCAAGGTAAGAGGGTGGAACGTGTTTTATTTAATGCTTTATTTGATTTATAGTTTTAAAATATTTAGAAATATGGAATGTAGGCTTTCATTTCTGTTCTTGTTCAGGCCCTGTGATATTGAGGCAGACCTGGTCCACAGTGCTGTGGGGACACCTATCAAAGAAATAATTGGAACTGGTAGATTCCTAGAAGACTTTCCACAGTCATAGTCAGCAAAATATGTTTCGTCAAATGATATTCTACTCATAATCTACCACATTTAAAAAGAAAGAAGTAATATGTTCATCTTCATAAATCAAAAATACATTTAATGAAATCCCCCAAACAGCTGCATTCAAATCCACTTATTATTCAAGAATAACAATATCATATTCATAAGATGCTGCATCTCTGTGAACTTAAATCTTGACATTGTGCTTAAGGGGTAAATACTAGCTTTCCCTTCCTCTTAAACTTGCCCAAAGACAAGGATGCAACCATCTAGAAATTTTTTAACCTGGCTCTTAAATTTTTAGCTTATCTATTTTTAATAACATTTTATTTATTCTTTGATGTGTTCACACATTTATGCAATGTATTGTGATTACATCCATCTACCACACACCTCCCTCCAACACCCCCTAGATCCCCCATCACCCTTCCTTTTTTTTTGTGTTCTCCCTTTCTTTTTTTGTTGTTATTAATAACCCCCTGGGTCCAATTAATGCTGCCCATATGTGAGTGGGTGTTTTTCTATACACTGAGGCTTCTGTTCTCTGCAGAAGCATGACCTACTCAAGGCTGGGTCCCAAAAGAAGAGCAACCATCAATAGCCAACAGCAGTGTCCTTGTGCTGGATTTTGATTGATCGTGTACTGTTTTGCACAGGTAAAACCACAGGTGCTGTGTGTTGGTGTGGGTAACAGCTGTGACATGTCCAGAAGTCTGTGTCTTCCACTAGCTTGTCATGACTCTGATTACCTTTTTTTCCTCTTTCTGGTGGCTTCGTAAGCAGTTTGGGGGTAGAAATCTGAGCTTCCCTTTCTTAATCCCAGCATGTTTTGAAACTTCTTTTTCTCAAATGGTTCTGTCTTCATTGCCTCTGCTCTGTACTCCTTTTTAAGACAAGAATTTTATCACATTGCCTCCTGCTGGTTAAAATCCACTTTTATCTCTCTCCAGTTTTCTCTTCAAAGGTTCAGCCACAGCCTCCACTTGCTGCTCTGTGGCTTCATATTTGTTGGGGTGGCCATTGCCTAGAGCTGGTGTGCAGACCAGGAAGTGACTCATTATTCTCCCAAATGGTTCTGTGTCTCCATGCAATATTTTAAAGGCCAAACCCTCAAAGATCCATCAAAGTTTGATGAGGGTTAGGGTAGCCTTGAAACATTCATCCGTGGCAGAACATAGCAGTTAACTTTAGGTATAACTTGCCAATTATTTTGGTTAATACATGTAGACCAGAATCAAGGCCTTGGAAATCGCAAATATGTTACCAAGGCATATGTGATCACTGGGGAAAAGGGAGTCAAGGGTTAAGAACTGTCTAGGCAAACACATCATGGAGTCAGAACAGGATGGCATTACCTAAGCCATTTTAATTCATCTGCATCAGCTGGAGGCCAATGAATTCCACTCACCCTCCAGCCTTCACAAACAACCAGGCACTTGACATGGGAAGGGAGTGGCCATGGAAATTCTGGTCCGGCTGACTATGCAGCACAAGCATGCTGCTAATCTAATATAAACAAGTCATATGATATTTTTAACTTGGGTAAGAAGATGCATCCATTTTAAAGTTGTTTGCCTGGTCAGTGTCAGGCATCTGCTGGCTTCTGTGTTCCTCTCCCTCTCCCTCCCCCTCTCCATCTCCCTTTCTTTCTCCCTTTCCCCCTCTCTCCTGAAACTGGAAATCCCATGATAATATTTTGATATTCTGCCATGGGGCTCCGAAGGTTTTATTAAATACAGAACAGGGAGCTAACCTTTCCCCACCCCCGTCATTCTACGGCAGCAATTTGGGTGTCTTTCTGGCTCTCTCAGATTCCACAAGAGAACTCTGAAGGACCCTGATGCTGCCTGCTTTCACAGCTCATTTTCAGGGAAATTCCAAGCTTCCATGCTTCAAGTATAGGATTCGATGCTTTTCTTCCCAAACATTTAGAGTCCATAATAGCTTTCTGTACATGGAGTATATCTGCACCCAGCTCTCCCACACCAAGTAGAACTCATAGCTTTCAGGGCATGCTTTATCTTTTGACCTTCCCACATCTTATAAGTTCATAAATCAGAGAGTTCATTCAGAATTTGTCCAGTGGCATCTCTGTTTATTTAAACACAAAACCTTGGCAATATCAGGAATTGCCCAAAATGGATTCTTCCATTAGTCATCAAAATGATGTCTGAGATCACACTTTACATAAAATCTTCACAACAGGTTCCTTCAAGTTGCCACTGGACCTCACTAGTCATCCCTCTCACCCCCTCATTCTCACCCACCTCCCCACTGCATCCTCAGCTCAAGTCAGGCCAAGAGTACCAAGGCGACTTCACCCAGTGTTTTGCAGGTTCAACATGAAAAATTCATCCTTGGTTTCTCCACTTTTTAACAAATTTTTACATTCTCTGACATTCATTCATATATACTGAATTTTGGTCATACACACACACACACACACACACACACACACACACACACACCATTACTCTGACTCATCTCCCTTTCTCTTGTTCTGAAACCCTACTGGTTCCCAACAAGCATCCTCTCCCTTGGGGATCGTGAGGCCCCACCCCTCCCTGAAACAATGAGAGAGCCAATAGGTGTCTCCTTCCCTTAAGAGAATAATGGTTAATCCAGCTCCCCGAGGGTTCACTAACTCCTTTTCTTACTCTCTGCAGCCTTTGCCTAATTCCTAACTACTGGATTCTCTCAGGTGTGCCTCTGTCTCTGGGAGGTTTTTCTTACCTTTTTCTCCTCTTTTTTTTTTCTATTAGACAGATTTTTATGTATCAAGTTGTCTTCAAACTCACCACAAAGCTAAATAACCTTGTACTTCTGATTCCCATGCCTCTACTGGTCAGTAGAGCTCAGAGATTACATATATGGACCACCACCCCTGGGATATACCATCCTGGGACCAAACCTAGGCCTTTATTGATGCTAGACAAGCACTCTCACAACTGAACTACATCTCCAGTCTCTCTTTGAGTCTTGTTTTATCCCTTCCTTCTGTAGAGCTCTTCAGTGAATTCTGGTAAAAAGAATCTTACTTTAGGGCAAATTAAAAACGGAAATAATTCTGTGACCCAGAGATAGACATTGCTGATACTTCGGGATCTGAGACACGCTAATACTAAATAATGATTCCTCCAAACCCTGTCACTAAATACAGTGCATTGTAGTCGCTGAGCTTGGCACTCCTTGCAGATCGTGTCCCAAAAGACTTGTTTTCCTTGACAGAACACTCACTTAAGAATAATAATAACCACACGCTTTAAGTAAAAACAAAAAAACAGTAATGGAACATTTGAAAAATACCTTCCCTCAGGAAACTGATAATGTTTTGCTGTCCGTGAAATATATATGTGCTGTCCATGTAATATATACCGTGTGTGTGTGTGTGTGTGTGTGTGTGTGTGTGTGTGTGTGTGTGTGTGTGTGTTTGGTTCTTTGATTGGTTAGTAGCATGTTAATAAAGAAAATGAGAGTGGATCATTTACATTTTGTATTGTTGATTAAAAGCTAAAACTTCAGTGTGTTCTAACTGGAAAATGAGTGCCTCCCAACTCTTATCACTGGACTTACTGCTGCTTATAATGAACTCTGATGGGGCTGTATCTCATTGGGAGAGTGCTTGCAAAAAGATACAACCAAGTTCTCTGGCTCTTAGATTTGAACACTCCCAGGTCCCCATTGATTCCTTCTCTTGGGCAGCAGGAGAGTAGGTAGAGAAACCCAAAGGGAAGTGACCATGCACAGTGGTTAATCATGCTTGAGTTAAAACACCTTGCATATTCAAAAGCTGGCTTATTCATGAATCCAATGTGAAGCTCTTCTGAGGGCAATGTCTGCCCACAACCTCACTGAATTCAACACTGAACCTCATCATAAAGAGTCCATTGTCTCTTAGTACTGCCACACTGGAGACCAAAACTCCAGCCCATACACCTTTGGGTAATGAGTAACATCCAAAACAGAGCAAGCACCCCTGTACTAAAATATGTGAGGAACATGACTTCTGTAGCCCCTCTGCAAAGGGGAGATGGTGTTTTAGTGAGGAACAAGGGGTGGTACTTTTTGGAATGGGATCGACTATTGTTTCATTTTACCATGGTTTCTTTTTATGCTCACCATAAGATTACCAGCCTTGCACTCCATAACACTAGAAGTTATTCTCATAATGAGGATTCCATATAAGATATTTGTGACTTGTCTAGAAACACAGACAGCTGCACCTGAACTTCTGCCCTGTCTGTATCAATCCACCATAAATATGTGCATAGTATCATATTTCAGAAGTTGGCTGATAAAGTTAGGCATTGGTAGAAATTCCTTAGCAAACTATGACCTTTTCGGGTGACTGACACATATCAGTGATAAAGACATTGTTGGTGCCAGGGAAGTTTGCAAAAATGGTTTCCTATGGGCTGAAGAGATGACTCAGCAGTTAAGAGCACTGTCCAGAGGGCCCAGGTTCAATTCCCAACACCCACATGGTGGCTCACAACCAACTGTCATTCCAGTCCCATTGGATCTGACACCCTTTTCTGGCCCTCACAGGCATTGTAAGCATGTGGTACACAGACTGCATTTAGATAAAATATTCATACATGTTAAATAAAAATAAATAAAATCTTTAAGTTTTCTGATTGATTTGTACTCCAGGTTTCTTCGCGCCCTGTAATTAGTGTACTCGTAACTAGAGGGTGCTGGAGTGTATGGATTTCCTTCTGCTCCACGGTCATTTTCTTCTGCTCATCTTCAGAGACTAGTGAGGAAAGTATTCACAAAGAGTGGCCCTGGGAAGAGCCTGCAGCTGCTCCTTGCGCGTCTTGGGAAGTGTCTGGCACCAGGGATCACACACAGCTGAAGGAAGCTCTGCAGTGCAGACTAGTGATGCTCTGCACTGGTGATTTTGTGTGGACAGAGACACTCGGTGTGAGCCACAGTATGTGTAATTGGACCAAGTCCAACCAGAACCAATGCACGCTGCCGGTTCCGTCTTCCATGTCTTTAACCAACAGACACATTTTGATCTAAGGAGTTGCCATCCAGAAAAAAGAAAAAGAGAAAAGAGAAACCAGTGCTTTTCTCTTCACTGTATTTGTCCCTTTTACGTTGCCACTGGCGACAAGAGGCCGACTTCTCCAGCCACACACGTGTTCTGTCCAGTAGCCAGTATTGTTGCAGGTACTATTGCACCAAGGGCTGAAAGACTATAGGTTAAGAATATAGGTTAAAAATCAAACTAGTGGGAACTCATGAACTGTGGACCAACACCTGTGGAGCCTCCACGGAACTGAACGAGGCCCTCTGCATATGGGAGACAGTGGTGTGGCTTGATCTGCTTAGGGGGCCCTTGGCTGTAGGATCAGGATCCATCCCTGGTGCATGAGCAGGCTTTCTGGACCCTATTGGGGGACACCTTGCACAGCCTTGAGGCAGGGGGAGGGGCTTGGACCTCTCTCTACTGAATGCTCAAGGCTCAGCTGACTCCCCATGGGAGGTCTTACCTTCTTGTAGGAGGGAATGGGGGGGGTTGTTAGGGGGGAAGGCTGGAGGGGTGGAAGGAGGGAAGAAGGGATCTGTGATTGGTATGTAAAATGAATAAAAAATTTCTTAATAAAAAAGTAACATAGGTTAAAAAGTATGTCCACTGGGCACTGTGCTTTGTGAGTTGAGACCCAAAGTTAGTTATTTGCTGTAGCTTTGTGACCATGAGGATATCAGTTAAATGCCTCAAGCCTACATCTTATTGTCTGTAAACTGAAAGTACTGTTAATATCTGTCTCATGCAATTAAATGGAGGTAAGGAACTTGACAATTCATGTTGTATGTAAGTAGTCAGTAAATTTCTGTTCTCACTACTATAATATTGTGTTTCACTACAGTTTCACTCCAAACGGGGTATAATTATCACATCATATGGTTTTTTTTTTTCCTTACATATGGTTAGCCAGAATATTAAGACAGAACTTTTTTCCTGGGTGTGTTTAGTCTGGGGTGGCTGAGTCAGCAGCAGACAGGTTTTGGGGTGGTGTCTCTTAGTTAAGCTTTGATTTCTAAGCTGGATCTGTTCCAACCTCACTCCCTGTACATCTGGGTCAATCTAACCAATCCTTTCACAAATGAAAGACGTTTGTGCAGAGCCCCCTTGGGAGACTGTGCTGGGGTACTGGTTGGGGGCGGAGCTCTCTTCTTTCTTGGACTGGAGACTACTATATTTGTTATCCCCTGCTCCCACATTCCTGGAATCGAAAGGACGAACTCCTTTCTGCTGTCACTCACCACCAGCTCTGGGACATCAGAACTTCACAAGCTGCTTTAAAGTCTTGTTCATATGAAGAAGTTGTTTACATGCACTGTTGAAACAGCCCGCTCTGTGGAGACGGGTTGATGCTGCTCTCCATCCCTTTCCAGAGCTTAACTTCTCTCCCACGGCTCTTTGTGCATCTTTTCAGCCCAAATGCTCAACTTGGAAAGCACTACCTTTTCCCCAAATATTGACAGGACCTTTCTCCACTGTGTGTGCAGTCTTCAGCAGCTGAGTCAGTAGCAGACACAATACTTCAGACAGAAATGTGCAGACATGGAAAGCCTGCACTTGAAATCAGGAGACTTTGCAAGTCTTTTCCTCTGCTGTTTATGGAGGTGTGACCTGAGTAGCACTAGACATTCTGAGTTTAGCTTTGCTACCTACAAGGCGGGGGCCAGAGCTTGCCCACCCTGCCTCTTGAAATCTGGTGAAAAAGATCTGGTATGGACAAGTGCTGCGTAAGTTCCAAATCTCCTAGTGGTTCAGGATCAACTTCGGAGATGCTCTCCAGAAACCATAGTTTCTGAAGACTGTGCTGTAATTAGGAACCATGGAGATCACATGGCACAGCATCTTCCTTTTGGATTTAGAATACAGTGATAAAAGGCTGATGATATCAGCAAAAACACACCGATATTTTCCATGAAAGAGCAGTGAATAATTTCCCCTTGTTCTGTTTTTAAGAGCAAACTCCTTTTTTAAAGTCATAATGTTGACTAATATATTCCCCTCATTTACATAATATAATATATTCTTCAAACTTTTTTATTATCCCTGAGTGGCCATAAAAATCTCAGCTGTTTAAAATGACTTTTTTGCAGATTTACAGCATTCCATAAAAAATTTTAGGTGTAAAAAAAAATATTTTCCAGTGAGCCAAAACTATCCTAGCCTCATAGATGTTTTTAAAAAGGTGTTATTCAGCATAGCATAGAACCAAGGTGTGAATACAAACATAGCTCTTAGAAAGGAAAATATCCACTGATAAGAGTGTTAATTCTATACTAACCAGATTCACACCTGATATAACAGTAAGGATCAAATGACCTCAGAACTACATTCTTTCATGGCTTAGGAAAAACGCATCTTGATATACACAAACATTAGAGTATCCTTTCATTATGTGCACATCTCTGAAGTGTTTAAAGGAGAATTCTAAAAGACAGTGGGGTGTGACTAGACTTGAGTAACTGGGTGCTGTGACATAGAAATTGAAGTTGAGTGTTCCAGGTCACATCAATAGCACGCCGCTGCTGCCTTGAGATAAGACGTACTCAGTTTGCTGCTTTCCTGCTCCAGATTCCTTCTAGAAACATTGATCTCCAAACTGGGGTGTTAACCAAATGCTGCCCCCATTAGAACTAAGAAGAGAGAGAGACAGATCATCTTAGGAGAATATTTTTCAAAATGAATTATGTAAAACTTTAGACTTTTCACGTGTTCTTAAAAAAATAAGAGTTTGAATGAGTAAATCTCCATGTTCAAAATAAATTTGTAGAATTTTACATGCCATCCCATCCTTTTTGATATTTCAATGTGTATCTGAGTATTCTGTGCATTGAGCAGCCCTGCGGGGAAGCTTACCATATTTGACCTTAGAAGCTTTTCTAATATGACAATTCACAGACGAGATGTCCTGTAGGATGTGGGTCCAGAACTGCTTCTGTCCAAATGGCACCTGTGCCAGTAGGAGAAAAGGAAGAATAGTAAATCACGGGCTTCGTGTTCTTACCATGTCTCATCGCACGTCTTCTCCCAGGGTGTGCATGTGAGAAATTTGGTGAAAAACCCTTAGAGGTATCATTGCTTCCTCAGTTATCAGTCCTACTTCAGCACATCTATCTGCCTTGCCAGAGCACAGCATGTCCAGCTCTGCCCACATTCTTCAGTCACGACTTTGGGCTTGGCCATGACCAATGCAATGTCAATAGACCTGAAAGGGGCACAGCCTTAAATTGAGCCTGTGCCATTGTCTTTCCTTCACACGTCCTGCCTTTTACATGAGAACATGTGTCCTGGGACATGCACATCTGTTACAAATTCTAGATAACTTGCTGTCAACTATATGTTCAGAACCTAAGGGCAATTGAACATAGCTAAGATCAGCCAACCTTAGTCAGCGGGCAGGAGCATGCACGTGTGTGTGTGTGTGTGTGTGTGTGTGTGTGTGTGTGTGTGTGTGTTCCGAGTTGAGCAATGCTGTAAGTCAGAAAGTTTGGGAGTGCTTCCTTCCACAGTGCTTTCTTGTATTTTTAGGCTATTTGCTACAAAATAATTAATATGGTTATAAATGTCATAAAAAAATGAAAGAAGCCATAGGAATGAAATCAAGGACATCATTGACTGTTCACTTGTTAAAATTCCTTTACCTCTTAACTACTTGAAAACTATGCTTTGTCAAAAACATGCAATTCTAGTTTTCTTTGCTTAGGGTAGTCATTACAACATCTCTAAAGGAAATCTCCTCCCACAGACATAGCTTTCCCTTCTTATACTTAAATAACATGAAGCTATAAAAAACATTTAATTAGTAAGAAAAAATTGGATAACGCAATATATCTTAAGTTTATATATTAAAGCAAAGAGTCTCACAAACATTATCCTCAAATATCTTCCAAATACTGATTTTCATATGGCTACTATCCTGCAAAGGAGAAAGAGTAGTCGAGAGACTGCTGCCCAGGGACAACCACCAGCTCTCTAGGCTGTGTGTGACGCAGGATCCAAGGCCTGCACTGGAGCTCCGCCTCTAAGCCCTGCCAGTGCCACTGTACTCCACCGTCTCTTCCTTCACTTGTCCATCACATGGTCCTTCTCTCTACTTCTAGCTTCCTGTGCTGCTGGAACTAGCCAACTCTACTTCCTCTATAAAATTGGGGAGCATAATAATACAGTGATTAATATGTGTAAAGTGTCTTATCTGGTTGTTCAATAGATGTTGACCTATGAGTTTTCCTACCTAATCTACACCCTACTAGCCTCTTAATGGTAATCTAGTAATGAGATAGAGGGGAAACAAGAGAGATGGAGACAGAGAGATGTAGATGAACAGTGACAGAGAGATGATAGAGAGGAGAACAGAGACAGAGATGGTAGAAATGGTCATAAATAGGAAGGTGATCCTGTACAACTGATAGTCAGCTGAGGGGCAGTGTCGCACACCAAGACTGAGGTGGGCGGCAGATGTGGATTTGAACTGCAGTTCTACCACACACTGTCCAATGATTTAATATCCTCTCTTAATCCGAATTCCTCATCGGAAAATCATAAGTAATAATATTTAATAAGAAACCATCTCTAAAGGATTGTTTTTAACGGGATACTGTTTATTCCAGTGTCAAACACACAATTCTTAATAAATGTTGGCTGTTAGAACTACTGTACAAGATCTGAGTTTGCCTAGGATAATATATTTCCCTGACAATACAAGCAACTACCTTAAAATAAGCAAACCTGTTAACATTATATCCATTTAAAAATTCTAGCTTTATAAGTTAAAATGCAGGGCCTTAAGATAAGATTTATTGTATTAATTCATCTCATTCCTTCCACAGTTTATCTGCCTTGCCCACAATATAGCTAGCATTTTGGGGTGTCCCTTTAAAAAGTCCTGAAGGTTAATGCATGTCATCTGCATGCTTCAGAGCATACACAAATTACTAACTGGTCAGACCAAGGTGAAACACAGTAGAATGAACTCTCAGTGGCCACACCTCAATTTTAAGGATAGCTAGGAAGAAAAAAAAAGCAAGGCTGTGGCATAGCTATTTTAATAAACAGGAATATGAATGATTAATTACTTATAACTGTCATTCAACAGCTTGTCACCCAGGGAGTAACCTTATTTCCCATAGATTTAATAGAGGTCACATCATGACCTACTTGGCTGAAAAGCAATGCTCTGGAAACCCTGGTGGTCTTTTTAAGTCCAGTGACGTGTGAACTTAATTCTCCATGTTTTAGTCCTACACACCAAAGTGTCTCTCCTGGGGGGCAACTTGAGTATATCTACATGTACCATGTTAGAAGTTACAAGTGGTGAGCTTCTGACTTGTTCCTCCTCCCATAGTAACTGAGGAAAATGTTGAATCCCCAGATGTTATTCTTCATGCTTTCCTTCCCTCGAAGGAGCAGAAAAGGCATCTCCCCACTCCACCCTGTGCGCCACCACCGGAGTAGAAAAGTGCTAATCCCTAAGATAAGGCACTGATATCTGAAAGGGAATTTCAAAGATCCCATTAAAAAATTTGGAGAATGGAGGCTGAATTGTTGTGCCCAGTTCTCCTTCATGAACATCCATTGACCCAGAAGAAGAGCCTGAAGAAAACAAAAAGTACAGTAGCTGCATAAAACTACAGGCACCAACTGGAATTTTATCTTGAAGCCTGAAGGGAAAACAATTGATGCAAAGGAAATGTGGGTGTGTCTGTGTGTAACCTGGTGACAGACTTTACTTAAGCATGCATGTGGCCCTGGGTTCAGCTCCCAATAGCACACAAACCAGCAGAGGATCTCTACACCCTTTGCTTAGGTACTTCAGAGACATGGAAGGATCTTTTGTCTTTTGCAACCAGAACACCAGCAGACGCCCCTCTCCTTGAAAAGTCATTTCTGGGATGGCCAAGGCTATTTTGTGCTGTAGTGCTGCTCTATTTTTGTGCACAAATGTTGAGTCGCATTAATTATGCCCAAGGCGGAAGTGTTCCCCACATTGAGCCGCCACCATGTTCATAGAACAAGAAGAGATGAACAAGCAGTGAGCCTTGGAAGCTGAAGTTCATTTTGCCTTTGCTTGTTTTTCTCTTTGCTCCCTTCCTGTTTTCTGGGGAAGGGGGACATAGTAAAGGACATGTTTCAGGTCTAATAGCACAGAGTTAAGCTGCAGAACAGCCCAATCTACCAGTGAGCACTTGGCCCGGATTTATTTCCTCTTACACAAAGACAGGTCTTTGAAAGAATTCCATGCATGTGACAAGGAATCAGAAGCTTGAGTGGAATCCAGACAGGTCATGTCCAGAAGAAAATCACCACCGCTGGAGAGAGAAGGTCTACTGCATTTCCAACAGAAGTGCTAGGTGCTGAGACAAAAAAGCAGATGAAGAAGTTAAGACACCCAGTCTCGCCGGGCGGTGGTGGCCCACGCCTTTAATCCCAGCACTCGGGAGGCCAAGGCAGGCGGATCTCTGTGAGTTCGAGGCCAGCCTGGTCTACAGAGTGAGTTCCAGGAAAGGCGCAAAGCTACACAGAGAAACCCTGTCTCAACTCCCCCACCCCCACCCCTGGGGAAAAAAGACACCCAATCTTACAGAAGAAACAAAATTTCTCATCTAACCATAAATCCCAGATTCTATTCCTAACTGGAGCAGATTACCAGATGATTTGCTACAACTTTTAATACCTGGAAAATGGGGCAATAATATCTACTTTATATACTTCGTGGAGTCAACAAGACTTTAAATGCAATTAGCATGTGAATGTGTCTCAGAATTTGCTAGAGTTCATTACTAATGGACTCTTTAACATCTTCCATCTTTTAGAATTTGTCCTATACATTTCTAATTTTACTTGACATCATATAGATGCTTATGACTTCTTGTTTCATAGTCTAGAATTTATCCTGCAAATTAATCTTTAATTTTTTTAATTTTCATTATTTCCTACAATTCTATTATCTCAACCATTCATTCAAAATAATCAAAGGACTATTGCTTATTGAAAGATTTTTCATAATTTGGGGGTGTTTAATGTATGTGTGTGCAAATGTGTTCAGGTATGTGTTCATATGCTATACATGTCTATGGTGGACAGAGGTGGACCCCAACTGTCAGTTATCAGAAATTGCACACTTTCTTGAAAAAGAGTTTCTAACTGGCCTGGGACACACCACATAGGCTAGGGTAGCTGTCCTATAAGCCCCCAGAGATTCTCCTGTCTCTGCCTCCCGAGTACTGTAATTACAAATGCAATTTGTAATTATTATCTCAAACACTATCCTCCAGCACTGTCCTGACTGGGCTATCCTCCAGCACTGTCCTGACTGGGCTATCCTCCAGCACTGTCCTGACTGGGCTATCCTCCAGCACTGTCCTGACTGGGCTATCCTCCAGCACTGTCCTGACTGGGCTATCCTCCAGCACTGTCCTGACTGGGCTATCATCCTCCAGCACTGTCCTGACTGGGCTATCATCCTCCAGCACTGTCCTGACTGGGCTATCATCCTCCAGCACTGTCCTGACTGGGCTATCATCCTCCAGCACTGTCCTGACTGGGCTATCATCCTCCAGCACTGTCCTGACTGGGCTATCCTCCAACACTGTCCTGATTGGGCTATCTCCAGCACTGTCCTGACTGGGCTATCCTCTAGCTTCTGTCTTACATGTTTTGATTTGGGAAAACACATCTTGGTGTTCAGTGCTGGGCTTCCCACGTCTCCATCTCTGTTGGGTTTCTTCTGTGTTGGCGTCATTCTCACACAGACCTTTGTCCTCTATAATCAAGGCTCCCTGCCACCAGGCTTCTGTGAAATCACAGCATTAGCGCACTGCTGAGAGCCATTGCATGGGCAGAGCATTGACGCAGGAGTAGTCTCTAGTGCCTGCTTGTGATCCAGTACAAAGGACGCTAAGAAGAACGATGGTGAGCTAAAAGCTAGCTTGGAGCTACACACAAAGACCTTATCTTAAAAAGAAATAAAATAGCAGAACATGCAAAAATCCCAGGCTTATGGGAATTAATAAAAATTAATATTAACATAAAAGACAGGATGTAAACGAACCAAGCAAATATCCATGCAAAGGCCCTATCTTTCAAAAAACAAAAAACTAAAGAAAGCAGATGGTAAAGTTTTGAAAAAATAATAAGCCCACTCTTTCTTAACTAGCTCTCATAAGAGACATGAAAATAAAAACTATAATTTTTCTGAGAAATCACAGATGCATACAACAAACTTATGCATAAGAAAAACTGAAATAAATGAATTAACTATTGAAAGACTTTAACAAATAACAACCACTGAAAAGAAAACCAAGAGGGAGAAATAAATCAAAAAGAATGAGTTAGAAAGAGGAAAATTAACAGATTGATCTTTGTTGTTCTTAAAGAAAACAAAATAATCCATTTCTGGCAATTCTGGCTAAGACGGCAGAGCCAGGAGAACTGCACAAGTACTAGGAACGAATGAGCAAGAGGAGGTCACCTTGAGCACAGGCTTTAAGATGTTCTCAGAATACAGTGTTCTCCACTGTAATGACAGATTTTATCGTCTAGATGAAACTAATGATTTTGTAGGAAAATAAAAATTAACAAAATGGGAACAAAATGCCAAAATCTCTGGCAGAATAATAATTGTTGGGGAGAAGGTGAAAGGAACTGAACTCAGAGTTTTTCATCTATTTATTTCGCAGTGTTCCCAAGTTGTGAAGAGGATGGGGAACTTTCCCATCTGCCTCACAAAGCATTAGCCAGAGACCAAAATGTGGTAACTATAACTCACCATAAATCATTGCAGTGGTCTGAATGGGAATGGCCCCAGAGGTTCATATATTGAATACTTGGGCCCTAGTTGGTGGAACTGGATGAGAAGGATTAGGAGGTGTGGTCTTGGAGGAGGTATATCACTGGGGATGAGATTTAAGGTTTTAAACGACTCATGTATTTCTAGAAATATTTCCAAATGCACACCCTTATTGTGCCTCGCCATCTCATGACAGATTGGCAGTTCACAGGGTAGTGCTGTGCAGCAATTAAAGACACCATCTGAAGTCCAGCTGTTTGGGGATAATCTCCCACCTACCTCCCTGGAGTAGGTCCTGGAAGCTCTCCAGAACTCAGTCTCTCATCTGAAAATGAGTTGATCAACCAAGGCATCATAACTCATAACAAAGTTTGGTATGGAGTTCTGTTCTCAAGCCATTATGGGATGTGTCGGTCCCATGCACCTTCACTACTGGGATCATGTTTTCAACATCTCTTCAGTATGTCTGTGTTCGTTATTTTTCTATTGCTGTGATAAAACACCAGACCAAGGCAACCTATAGAAGGAAGGGTTTGTTTGAGGCTTATGATTCCACGGATTAGGATCCAAAATGGCAGGGACAGCGAGTGGCAGGCATGGTGGCCGGACCTGGGAACCAAGAGCGAGCTCACATCTCCAACCACAAATGGGAAGCAGAGAGAGCTGACTGGGAATAGTTTTTGAAACCTCAAATCCAGCCTCGGTGACACACTTCCTCCAGCAAGGCCACACCTCTTTCTCCAAACAGAGGCCACTAGAGCCAAGTGTTGACATGCTGAGGTCTACGGAGGACATCGTAACTGAACACTCCCACTGTCACTGTTCTAACACCACTCTTACAGATGCACAAGGAAATCCCACTCTCGGCCTAATTAACAATTCTCTGGTGCCAAGAATATTTTTATGTGTTCCTGTGGCATGTGTGTATCCCTTCAAAGTTACTGTGGCTTCTCCACATATCAAATTGTGTGTGTGTGTGTGTGTGTGTGTGTGTGTGTGTGTGTGTGTGTGTGTAAATGACTAAAATTCAGTATATATGTGTGATTTGAAAGGGTACAGTCTGCATGCTGGGATAGGCATGGCAAATGTGGTGGCTGTGGAAATGTGTGGTTGATATGCCTCATATCTATGAAATCATGAAACAGAGAGTTGGGGACAGAATGGGGCCAGGCTATAACCCATATGTCCAACCCCAGCCAACTCCTAAAAGCTCCCCCAAAATAATATCTTCTGCTGGGATGTTCAAACATCCAAATATTTTTGTATGGTATATATCTTCTTATTGAAATTTGAACTTAATTTAATTTGTTACTGAACTCTCATTTTAACATCTGCCATCTCATTAAAACAACTACATCTATAAAAGTTTTGAGTGCATTTTTCCTTTAAATATTGTAATTTTTAATTTGTGTTTTCTTGAGAATGATCTGGGGCTGCTTCTTAACTAAAAATGCTTAATATGATTTTTCCTAACTCAAAGTATTTTTACTAAAATGAGAATTCTGTAATTTAATACATTTTTTATTCCTAAAACTCCATGTCTTATTACTCTAATTATTTGAAGAAAATATTTTCCAGCAAATGAGGCAGGGCCCAGTGGCTCTCCTTCATCAGACTGGTGGACACCACACAAAGGTCCTCCATCTTCTAGAGACTTAACCACTCCATCTGCAAAAATGTCTGCATGGAAATGTTTAAGTTCCATAAAATATCCACATGTCATTGAGATCCCAGTCATGGCCTTCTTTCCGTATTGGCCCAGCTTTAACACATAACACTTCACCTTATCCCAAAGCTGATTTCAACAATGAATTGCTTTGGAAACAGCAGCTAAGCAATCTTTGATAAAAATCACTGAAGTTCTCAATTCTACAGTGCTTGAGTGATGGGTGAGATCATCACAGATGCACACAAAACCTGCCCAGGAGCTGAATGTTTCCTTGTTTTATTCTGAGCTGACAGACTGTCTCATCTTTCATTGCGGTCTTCGAGTTGGCTTTCGTGATGTGTTCTCGTTTGGGTGTTTTGCACAGTCGTCTTTATTGCTTTTCTGTCCTTGAGTGTCAGGAAGTGGAGACTGTTGCAGACATTGGAAGGCTGAGTATTTTCCTTCACTATTTCTTGGTATTCTTAGACAGTCTTTAATATGAAGAAGTCTGAAGGTCAACTTCCTCTTGTCATGAGGGATCTAAATGTCCTAATGGACTGCTCAGAGACTCTTCTCTGTAGGACCTACACATCTATTTGTCAGGATGTGCTTGACAGTGAAGGCCTGTCCACACATAGAGAGCTGAAGAACACAGACAATGTTCAGCTTGTTTCTTTTTGCTTAAGATTTTCAAAATGAGTAAAACTTGATTTTATTTGAAAGATTAAAAGTTTATGATTTTAATGCTAGGAGATAGTGAGTTATCATACATGAATTACAGTAACTTTCCCATTGTTGAATGTTTTACATTAATAGTTATGCCATACAATTGATTTTTTTCTGGCAAATTCTGTTCAGTTATTTCAGGGTCCTGTAAGGGTCAGTTTGGTAGAGGAGAAGAGAGCTATGTCAGATGACGTGTCCAAAGGTCATGTTTTCTGCAATCCCGTTTTAAAGTCTGTTTACAATCACATTTCTGAAGTCAGAGTCCTGGGAACAAACACTTGGTCTGTGTCGAATTCTTTGTCTCTTCTGTTGCCAAGCTCATCAAGTTATCAACAGGAATTGCCAAAATTTAACACTGACTGAGGTCATTTCCAAGACATCCTCTACAGATACTCTGTTTTTCTTTGTCTTCAAAGTAATTGAAATGTTTTTTTAATGTTTTCTGAGATCACTTATGAAGAGAAGAATGAAAGTTGACATTTTGGTGAAAGGTAATTTGGAGGTAAAACTTCTATGTTTGGGCCCATATATAGTTGTTGTTAGAAAAGATGTAATAATTTCTGTACTAAAATGTCTATTAAAAAGGAAAGAGTAAGAGGAAAAGGAAATAGGCACGGACTTGAAACAATTTCACAGAGTTACAATTATTCAACCTTCATGAAAAAGGCCCAATTAATTCATATCCAAATGTGACTACATCAGTGTTTGCCTGGCATATAGTAACAGGCCCTCAGTAAACATTTACTTACTGAATGAATATGCATGTTTTACCCATCAAACTGTCTATAAAAGAAGATACAGTATCAGTTAACCAGCTATTTGAACTAAGAATATGAAGCATCTGTATTCTACATTCTTTTTCAAATAACTTATTTTGTTTCTTTGAACTTTTTAGATAATTTCACACATGTATGAAAGTATTACTCTATGTCCAGCATTTCTAGGGTCTCTCACACCTCACTTCAATTCCTCCCTTGTTCTGCCTGCTCCCTCTCAAACTGATGATCTTTTTAAATTTTGTTACATGCGCACACATATACATGTACATATGTGCATGTGTGCACACCATGCTTAGGCCATTTAGTGTTGCTCATATGTGTATGGTTTAGAGCTGGTCACTTGGGATGGATAACCGTATCGGGGCTCTTCCCTGTAGAAGACTGAATCTCCTTCTCTCGCGGCCAATAATTGCCTATAGTTCATCATCTCGGGGAGCCCTGTCACAATTCTCCTGTCTGTGTTGGCGTATCAACTGGTGGTGTCCCTGTGCTGGTCTTGTCTGGGTGAATGTATTGTTGACATTTCTTCAGTGCAGCTTCCCTATCACACATAGAAGACACTATCTCACAGCAGATGTCCTGGTCCTCTGGCTCTTAAAATGTTTCTGTCCCATCTTCCAGAATGTTCCCTGTGCAGGTTTTGTGGTAGATGTATCAGCTGGAGTTGTACACAGTCAGTTGTCCTCAGCATTTTGGCCAGTGGTGCATTTCTTTAGGAAGTCCCTGCTGTAAGAAGAAGCTTCCTTGATGAGGGTTGGAGCTTCGTGTGTCCATTTAAATCTTATCCTGGTTTTGGAAAGTGGCCGCGGTAGGTTCCGTGACCTCACATCTTAGGTAGTTGGCTGGCTTCAGAGCACCAAGCATAAATTTCCTCCTCTTGAGTGAGTCTTGAGCCCAGTGAAGCTGGTTTTATTGCCTTAATAATGTGGCAATACATGCCACTCCTGCACCCTTGAGTTTATCGTTCCAGGCTGGTCAGTGTTCTGTGGTTCATGAGTGTCACTGATGGGTGGGACCACAGATTGCTTTGCTCCATTGGCGCTTCCACAGAACCTCCAAATACAAGGAAAGATAGTCCCCTGAGAGGAGGCTTCCAGGTCAATCCCAGCTTGACTCTTTCAAGTCTTGTGTCTGAAGTATATGATGTCTTCCACAATGAGGTCTTACCGTCACGTTCAGGGAGGCAACCAAGGGCACCAGTGTTAGCCTGTATTGTTTTGGAAGTCTCTTGGACTCCCCTGACCAATGACGGGAAGGGAGGTTTACCAGGCCTGGCACTGGGATTTTTGTTAGTCTATGGCTCTGGTGGAAAAACAATATCACCCATTTAGCATAATTTAACTAATTTATACTCTATGCGTGTGTATTTTCTATAAGTATTTTAAGAAAACAAAATAATTTATTTCCTTATGGCTTTTTCAAACCTCCTTAATGATACATATCCCTCCTCTCTCCCACTCCCGCTGTATCACCCTCCTCCTCCTTCCCGGGTAAGAGTCCCTCACCCCATTTTCCAACCCTCATAGAGCTCCTGCTCCTGCTACCCATGGCCTTTCTACTCTCCTGGTTTCTGAGCTTATTCCTGTCTAAAGATTCAGAGCTAGGATCTACAAATAAGGGAGAATGTGCAGTGTTAGTAGTTTCGGATAAAACTAAAAAGGCAAAATGCTTTAGAACAGAAGATAGCTACTGTCAACAAAGTTGCATTTTTAAAAATAAATTAACAATAGTGTTAATGTAAATAATGAGCTGGACGTAAGACTATATAAGACTGTCTGTATTGTTATATCCAGTGGGAGCATTTCCTCAGCATAAGTATTTAAATAAAGATACAAAAGAGTCAAAAAGCAGGTGTTCTGAATAAAGTCAACGGGCAGAAGGTGTGGTCTCCCCTTCCCCGTGAGCCTCCCTGGCAAGAACATTCTAGAACTCTGGGAGGGAAGAAGTGCTGACGCGCTCTGTCATGCCACTGACATTTTGTTAATGTTTGTAGTTCACCCAAAATATTCATTATTTTCTTCCTATAGTTTGTCTAGGTTGCCCAGAAACCACTAGTTTCCTGGAATTTTTATTAAGAATTCCATATTCTTGCCATGTTTCTCAGATACTGTGGCTTCTGCCAATAAATCCTAATAAATTTTTCACTTTTCTTTCAGTAACATCCTAGAGAATCTGATTCAGACTCAAATTAATCACCGATCACGTTAATGGCTCCTCAGAGTTTACTTCCGATACCCCTTATTATATTAAATCAAACTTGATAGTGAGCTAGATTATTGCTCCATTGGGTTTTCATAAAAGCACTGGTATTTAATATAATTTATGCCAAGTTTTCTCCTCATATCTTTGCTTATTGTGTGCTTTCATTTTAAAACATTCTTTGCAAATGGCACTTTTCAATATCTATCACACCTTTAAAATATTTTATAGGTAACATTTTACAGTAAAATATGACATTTTATTATAGTCACACAATAATGAACAGGAATCATTTAACTTACAATCATAATATTAAGATTTTACGTAGTTCTGAAAATTATATGTGCATGTGTACAGCTTGCTTATTACAGAGATAACTTGTGTGGCAGCAGTGTCAGGAGGCTTACAGTGTCACTCTTTCCAGCTTTGCAGCAAAGGGGCCGCTCTAGGGAAACCCTTTGAAGCGCATGCCGAAGATATAGCAAGCGTGGCAAGCTTCATTGAGACCAAGCTCGTCACATGCTACCTACGCATGAGGAAGCCTGACCTTGCCCTGAACCACGCACACAGGTAAAATGAGCACTAATGGCTACAGGTGAGAACTGTGCACACACGTCTGGGTTTACCTGGTCACCTTCCACTGTGTTTCAGTTTAAAAACAAATCCTAAAAAGTATGTGCTGCCTGATTTGCAAATCTAAGCAAATAGTGAAGGCCACAAGGGGGGCTCTCAATTCCTAGAGGAAGAAAGAGACCCAGAAGTGACTGTTCACAATGCAAGGGCAAACCTCATGAGGAAGCAAAGGAAGATGAGCAGAAGGTAAGGAAGAGGAGTGCTGGTGAGGGAAAGAGGGGTAGAAAAGATGGGGAGCACACAGCAGCTCGGGCCGTGGACTTTTGGGGTCAGTGTGGTGCATTCAAAGGATGCTGGCATCCTGCAGACAGCTTCCCAAAGGCACGAAATATCATTATCTCTGTCCTTAAAGATTTGCATTTCATGTCGATGTTCTTCTGCACAGTTCTGTGTGGTTGTGTAACCGTGTGGATGCCTAGAGTCTCCATGGTTACTGGGCCTACCTTACAGGCTATGAAAATGCACCTGCCCCATAGTCTGTTTCCTACGGGTCTTACTCGTACAAATGAATAACCCATTGTAACCTGCAGCTAAGATGTGTGGGCTGTGCTCTATCTGCTCAGCTGTCCCTTTCATTGAAGTTATGACTGTTCCTTCTTGCCTGGCTCACGGCAATTTACTGGGATCTTTTGTGCTTCCCATTTTCTAATCTTACACCCCTTGTGCTGTTTTGTATGCAAATGGCAAAACTAATGTCAGTGTGGAAGCCAAACCTTCATCTTAGTAGCCACATGGTCATCTTGAAGTCTGTGTAAGCCTGCCCACAAGAGGAAAGTCCATCACAAAGCACATGAAACGCTGTATCCGAGTTTTCACAGCTCTAACCGTGGGCTTGACTGACAACCTATGGACAACCAAAGCTCTTTGAAACCCTAAGATAATCTTCTTGAAAAAAAAAAACCCCTGTGTAAGAAAACACAAAGGCTAAAATCATATTCCTTTGGTCCCCAAAGGGAAATTCTTCCTTCACCAGTCTATCTAACAGCATTTAATGCAGTCATGGTCCCAATATCAGGATATGTGGGCTTTCAAAGAACATTGTTCTATTTCCATTGAAAGAGGCAGGAGTGGAAACACATATTTCAGTCTGTCAAAAATATTAGAATGTCAGGATTATTTGGAAGTACAATGTGAGAAACTCATTACAGTTGAGACTAGTGTTTTAGAAATCCGTAGGTATATGTAAGGAATAATAAGTTGAGATGTGCAGGAAGTAATTATATGTCACCTCCTTCATGCTTTATCACACACCAAAAGGACAACCACTATGGAAAATATCTTTTGTATGTTAGTATGGACTGAAGAGGCTTTACATCACATTCAATCATGAAAGTACCTCAGATAATATGGTCGTATAAAAATTCTGTTCAGTTGATGAAAATATGTAATGAGAACAAAGAGTCAAAATTCTGTAATTCAAATGGAAGGACAAAAAGGTACCACTATTCCTGGTGGTGGAAGAATCATCTCACTGTTTAGAATATGACTTTTTCCATTTTAAAAACAGGGATGCTGTTTCAAGACCTGAAAATTACTGGAGTAAAACATGATGATGATAATAAATAATGTGATATGTTGACATTAACTTTTGTCTACTGTTTTCTGTTGTAATACAGTTTGTATTTCTGTTTCTAAAGTTGAACATTAAGTAGTGAATGTGAGTCAATAGAGATTAAATGGTCAATTCAGACCATAAATAATACATCAAGAGAAAGCAGTCATTTTCCTGCGCATGTCATGTGGGAAATACAGAGGTAGTACACATGGTTTTCATAGTAAAAGATTTGCAAAGTTCCCAGGTTTAAAAAACATAGGCTGACATATAGTCAACAAATACATTTCATAAAATTAATTAACTAATCAAGATATTTTGTTTATAAATAGCTCACAACCCTTAGTTATACTCTGCAGAATTCTGTATTGTGTTATTGCCACATCATGATAGTTGATACTAATCATGAATCAAAATTAAAATATTCCTTTTTGCATTTATTTGCATTTGCTGAAGCATTTTACTTTAATTTTTATGTAAATTAGAGGTCTACTGCATATATTTATCTTGTTAAACACAAAAATTGGCCTGAAAACCATCAGGTAGTCTTGCTTCTGATAGGAATAACTGCATATGCTTTGTCGTGTGACTGCAAAACTGTGACTGTGTGGTTCTAAAATCAACAGAAATACTTGAAAAATCAATCAGCATGTATTGTTAGGTAAATAAGGCATAAAAAGGCTCTAGAAACAACTGTTAACAAAATTTGCTTTTCCCTTTTGCTTCTAACAAATACACGCTGGGAAACACAGACATCGCTTTTTATGTCAACCCAGAGTCACGCCTGGACACAGCAGACACACCATTTTTTCTCCCGTATCAGACCAGAGCCACCATTCATTAGAAGGGGCTTTGCCCATCTCTAAGACTGATTCCTAATGCTACTCATCTATTAAAAACACAAATCCAGCCGGTGGTGGTGCACGCCTTTAATCCTAGCACTCGGGAGGCAGAGCCAGGCAGATCTCCAAAGCGAGTTCCAGGAAAGGCACAAAGCTACACAGAGAAACCCTGTCTCGAAAAACCAAAAAAAAAAAAAAAAAAAAAAAAAAAACCAAATCCTGCCACAATACTTTTGCTATTCTATAATTATATTTTATATGTATAATTGTAAAAACTCTAATGAATAGATCACCTTTTGGCTATTCTCCAATTTTGTCGCCATAATGTGGCAGAAAATATGAACACTAACATTCCAAATGTGTAGAAAATAATCCAGTTTTTAACACCTTATAATGGTGGCAAATAATAGGCACTTACCTATTAGTTCAAACATTTAAGTAAATACTCACCAAAAACCTTTTCTTGGACTGAAGAATGGACAGATGTCTATAAAGAGGAAATACATAGTTCTTATTTGTCACAGAAGTTTCTAACAGAAAGTAAAAACTATATGAACATAGTAAATATATGAGGCAAATAGATATTATAAATGTCATGAAGAAAATAAGCATAATTTGACAATACAGTGGCAGTACAGTATGTTGGACCAAACAAGAGTTTGGAATCTGTTCTCCTGCAATTAAATTCTGACTGGCCTTCCTACAAATTAGCTTGAATTTAATTTGTAATAAGATTGGGTTATAACAATAGTACTGGTTCACAATTATTATCTCATAGTATATTATGAATAATTAATCATGAATTCATGTTGTTTGTGTTATTCCAGACATAATACAGTTCCTTCAACCAAATCTGCCTTCCTACTGTTAAAAAAAAAAAAACAACTATAAAACTGGACAAAATATATGAAGTAATTCCTCTCAGGCATTAAACCATTTTCAGAACAGGAATAATCCTTGAAGGAAGTAAACGCATAATTTCCCGGCATTCACTGGGTTTCCTTTCCTACCCTGACTGTGGGAAGCACAGTTGGAGTACAGCGCTGTGTGGCTGAGCAGTCAGACTTCTGAACAGTGGGCTGACAAAGAGGCTGTCAATGAAAGTCAGATGTCCACTCAAGCACGTCTGTTGGTGTGGTCCTTACTCAGCTCATGTCTAGGCAGCCATGTTGTAATTATATTATCACAAAAATAAAAAATAATAATAGAAGTGGAGGCCGGTGACCAATGAAGACATAGCTTTGTGAAAGGGCTTGGGAATGGAGTCTGTCTGAGGTTTCTGAGGTTCTTCCTCAGCCGTGTGGAGAATAAGCATCCATGCAGAAGTTTTCTGCTCCAGAACTAAGCATTAGTTGAAATGATATATCATCTTAATGCTAGGAGATGTCTAGGGAATCAACATAAGGAAGCTAACCACACACCATACACATTCGGCGGAGACCCAGAAACTTCATGCTTCAAGTATAAGGGCATGCAGGAAGCCTTAGGATTGACTTCTGTGTCAAAATAGACCTGTTCAGACTAAGATGAGAGTGATTAGGACTAAAAGAAAACAAACAAAACACTTTGAATCCTTTTCAGGGAGATGTCACCATTCTGAGCCCCTACAAAGCTTCATCAAGATATGTGGCATAAAATAATTACTAAGATATGTGGCATAAAATAAAGAGTTACTGCACGTGTGAAGAAGTAGGAAAGTTAACTACTTAGAAGATAATAAGTTCAAAGAAATAGTTCCCAAGATGCCCCGGGTGCTGGGATTGGTAGACAAAGATTCCAACAGTGTTATAGGGGGCCATGTATGCAGCAGCCATGAGGTAAAACGGGCTCTCCCTGGTGAGCTGGGTCTCAGGAGACGGTCAGAAGCTAACCTAGGACAAGACCAAGGGCAGGATGCAGAGGTAGAGGAGGTCAACCAGTATGAGGATGGAGACTGCTAAAGAAAGGCTTCCTAAACTTCAAACCAGTAAAAATCACCCAATGTGACCAACACAGAGCTGAGACAGAAAAGTCCTAAGTTCAAGGTCACCCTCCACCACATAGTAAGTCTGAGACCCTGTCTCAAAAAAATCTCTTTTAAAAAGCTTACTTATATGTGTGAGTGTAAATATATAACTAATACCACAATGGCCAAAAAAGGATTACAAATATAATTTTATTACATCGAAGTATTTTAATGAGGCAATGCAATATTAACTCAGTATTAGATGGTAATGAGTTAAAAATGCACTTTATAATCTCTGAAGTTATCATTTCAAAGCATTTAAAATGTAGCTAGAGAACCAACAAATTTGACTTAAAGTTAAAATAATATTTTTTTTAAAAAAAGGAGAATGAGGAGGAAAAATAGCTGAAGCAATAAAAAACACTAATGTGACAGCAAACTCAACCAAGTCATGTCAGGAATTATAGGAAGTATACGCAACTTACTTGTAAATTTGAGTTACATAGAGACTGTCAGTCTGGATTGTACTGTGTGGTCATCCATATGCTATTTGTGAGAAGCATGGGTTTGTTTTTTCTTATTTTATTTTTGGATTGTAATATAATTACGTTCTCCTTTCCCTTTCTCCCTCCAAGCCTCCCATCCACACCTCCCACTCTCCTTCAGATTCATAGCTTCTTTTTTTTTCACTAATTGTTATGGTATAAATAAGTGTATGAGCATATATATACATATATATGTGCATATATATATATATATATATATATATATATATATATATATATATTCCTAAATATAGCCTGTTGAGTCCCTGTAATGTAACTTGTATGTTTCAGAGCTGACCATTTGGCAGTGAACAGTTGATTGGCATGCGCATCCCAAATAGTGATGCATCATACAACAAACATAAAGTGTCATTTCACATTAAATTTGCCATTACTATCCAAGTATATTTAAAGAAACATCAATAACCAGACAAAAATGAGGCTCAATGTAGTTTAAAATTTTTTAAATTCTCCTTTGATTTGTTCTACAGTCACAATTAAATTAGAAATCAGTAACAGCTGCTTCTAAATATTTGTAAATCAAGCCCTATGTACCTAGGTAACTCATGGGTTAAAATGTAAGATAATAAAATAACCCAAGGAATGGACTTCAATCTATCTAATTATTTACTGGCTTTCACTTTCACAAATTATCTTTCTTTTTGTGTGTTCTCTTATCTATAAATCCAACGAAATTACTTTAAATCATCTCTGAATCTCAGAAGCTATCTTACATGTGTTTTATTTCACTTCTACCCCAACAAAGGCAAGTCTTCAAGACAAAGGTTATCATAGTAATAAAGTTTATTTCCAAAAGGGAAACTTTTATTTTAAGATAGCTTTTCTGAGCCTCCAGATATTTAATGAAGTAGATATTTTGTGAAAGTCTGTGAAAATAAAACTTCTAAACATACATCTCCTTGGTTTGAAGATAATTAAAATGCTCAGAAGGTAACATCAGCTTACAACGTGACAGGTTTAAATACGCTGATGTGTAAGAGAACTAATAGGAAGTTTGTAAATCCTTTGCTGATCTCAAGCAATAAGGCATATTTCTTAAATAAGATTCCTTCTTCCTTTTATCTAAAAGTTGAATTTTCGACCATTAAATTCAGTAGGTCAATAGCATTAGATATAAATAATTAGTAATTTTAAATAAATTTAAGCAAAAGCAGATTGCAGAAACAAACATGTATGCATGAAACACAGATACACTCAATTTCACAAAATAAATACCATTAGATCTAATATTAAAGGTTGTTAGCCCCAACATGATGGGGAATGACTACAATGGAAGAAGGATGGAACACAGTTGTAGGAATTGGGGAAAGGCAGTAGTGGAAAAGGAATAATTGGGGCGGGACAGGTAGAGGAAGGCGTATGAAGATAACTGATGTTAATGAACTTTGAAACCTCCATACAGACAACTAGAACTGTGCAAGTTTCCTAAAATATACACAGATACAGATAGAAAATGAGCTTAAGTGGAATTACCCTACAATGAGGGGTGAATGCTTCTCCCAGACACCACAGGTTATCAAATTAAAAGCCTAATGCCAGGTGTGGATTACGCTTTTTTGAATCATTGGTCAGTGGAGGTCCTATGAATCCCCAAATATTATAGGCTCTTGCTATTCCTCTTGGTAACCTCCTAAAACTTGAAGGTAACAAAAGGAAGTATGAGCTAAGATACTGCATACTTAAGTCATAAGACCAGGGCTGGAGAGATGGCTCAGAGGTTAAGAGCACCGACTGTTCTTCCAGAGGTCCTGAGTTCAATTCCCAGCACCCACACGGTGGCTCACAACCATCTGTAATGAGATCTGGTGCCCTCTTCTGTATACATAATAAATAAATAAATCTTTAAAAAAAAAAAGTCATAAGACCAGGAGAAACAAAGCTACAACCATCCTGAGAACTTACCCCGGTGGTAGTGTGAATGTAACTCACAAATAAGCTCATAGGGAGTGGCACTATTAGGAGCTGTGTCCTTGCTGAAGTAGATGTGACCTTGTCAGAGAAAGTCTATCACTGTATAGAGTGGGCTTTGAGGCTATGCCCACTGGGCTCAAGCTATGCCCAGTGTCACAGTCCACTTCCTGTTGCCTGTGGGTCAAGATATTATAGGACTCTCAGCTCCTTCTCCAGCACCATGTCTGCCTGAATGCCACCATTTCATACCATGATGATAATGGACTAAACCTCTTAAAATGTAAGCCACTTCAATTAAGTGTTTTTCCTTTATAAGAGTTGCAGTAACTATGGTGTCTCTTCATAGCAATAGAAACCCTAGGACATGACCCAATGACTAGTTTTTGTAGTTCTGTAATGTTCTATGCATGCTACTAAGGAGAAAAATAATCAACTCTCTTACCCAGTTATAAATCCTATTAGTTATAATAATAACTAGTCTGGTAAGGTATGCTTTCTGGTGTAATAATGGCAGGTGTGTTGTGGAAATAACCAACCACTTTCTAATTGGATATAAAAGTCTAACCCTCAAGATAGAACTCATGCCTGATACTGTTAACTGGACCAAAACCCTTAGCTGGGGAGGTCATAAGCCCATATCAGTAGGGACTAAAAGTATTATTGTGCTTAATAGACATAGTAATAAACTGCCCCATAATTTCTTATCTTTATGCCTGTAGATCAGTCTATCTCTAAATCCTGATCAGAGAAGCTAGACCCACAACTGGTCAATGTGCAGAGAACAAGAGACTGTGTACTGCTCAGCTTTAAATGGGGCATTTTATATACCCTCTTACTCAAAGCTTAGTGATCATCATAGAAGAAGGGGTGTGAAGATTGTAGTGCCAGAGGTTAGTGGACTTGACAAAGCCATTCACACATGAATGCACAAAGGCTGTAACTACCTCTGCCTGCATTGGATCAAGCCACTGCATGGGGTAGGGGCTCATCAAGTCCTACTGGTAGCTAGGAGCTCCTGGGTTTTGATGTCTGCTAGGACAGGATTTGTCTTTCTTCAGAGACACAGTCCCTAGGAGGCTGTGTGTGCTCCAGCAGAGGCTCCTTCACCCAGACACACAGCAGCAGCACTGAGAGTTCACTGTGGATCTTTTTAAAGGATACATGATGTTGTGAGGAAAGCTGGTTGGGGGATAAGGGAGGAACTGGAGAATTAATAAAGAGTGGATTTGATCAAAACACCATTATATGAGTGTATAAAATCCTCAAACAATAAAAATAATTATATGTAAATAGTATTCTATAAAAATAACTGATAATTTTAAGTGAATTTAAATGAAAGTAAAGTATAGTAAGAGAAAAGAGAACATTTCTGGTGCCAGTTTCTTGATGTGAGAAAATGGAGAGCTTATTGACTATCAAGGTTGGTATTGTATATGGGAAACAATCATTTGGAACACAAAAAGGTGTGGAAGGATAGGTAGACTTATGAGCAGACAGACAGAAAAGTAGACATGTGTATATATCTATGTCTCTGGGTAATTCATGGTGTCTTGCTTTGAGGAAGCACATGGCTGCTTGTTTGATGATATCACTATTAATTTTTGGGAGATATTATATTGCCCATATTTAATTTTTCAGCTCTTAGATTGGAAAATACTATTTCTTCCTACTTACATCCATCCCTAGCTTACTGATTTCTCCTTTCAATCTAGTAAAATAATAACATCCTATACATAGACGTGTGTGTCAGTGTTTATGTTTGTACAGACTTGCAAGTGTGGAGAGAGATAAAGATAAGTTATAGTACTGACATATTTAAGATGCCTACTTGGATTCTTGGCAAGGTAGACACTTTGTGTCTTCAAGGGGTTAGATACATTAAAATGTTCTGTGGGTCATTAGTATTTCTATGCTTCTTGTTATTGTATTCTCATGAAAGTAAATCTACTATAAAAAGATGCTCCCACTAAAGGTGACATTAAAGACTCCAAGTTTCTCTTTAAATTCTAAAAGGGATATAAAACATGGCAATCTTCTATAGAAGAGCAGAGATGACGTGCACTGAGCCGGTGTAAGGAACAGCCATAACAGTTCCTTGGACTACGAGGTTGACTACATTATAAAACATAATAGTGGTTGGGTAGTGCAAAGAACAAGCGTTCATTGACTCCCCTGGGATAGTTAGGAATGGAGCACTTTTAAGCTCCCTAATTAGTCCCTTCAGGGAATCTTAGTGAAAAGCAGGGGAGAGATCCCAAGTGAGTCCCTTCACGGAACCTTGGTGAAAAGCAGGGGAGAGATCCTAAGTTCGTCCTTCATGTCCTCCAGGAATGGTTTCCTTACGCCGTCTTTTGGGTCAGGAAGCAGCAGGTATACCTTTGATATCACAGTCATTTTTCTTTCTCTCAAATTTTTTTTTTGTTTTACTTTATCTCGAACATGATGAAAATCATACTATCACTCTAATCCAGTGGGGTTTCCTGGCAGTTGGGGTACCACTTGGAATTTTTCTCTGGAATATAAAAACCTGAGTTAAGTTACTACATCACTGATTCCCACTTTCCTCATGGACAGCTTTTCAGACATTTAGGAAACCTATTTGCAGTGCTACTGCCACACAGTCTTGAACAGCCAGATTCTGTTCTAAAGCCCTCACTGATCACATTCCCTCCCTCCCTGATTCCTGTGGCCTCGCCATTCCCTGCGATTATCACATGAATTAGTGAGACAGCCTTGCAATGTGGACATGTAACCATGTTTATATAGAAGGTGGAAATTCAGGGGAAACTATTATCCTGCTAAGTAGACATCCTTTCAGAACATCCTTCTAAATATTTATAGGCATTCTTACAGATTAATGCTGCAGTTCGCTCGGCCAGAGAAGCTTCTTCGTACAGTGGACAGCAGTTAATGGAAAGATTCATACCTGGTCAACATGCTGAGGATAAGTGACTTCTCTGAGTGCTTAGCCATAAACAGGACATTACATCACCCCTTTCAATGTTCAGGGAACATCATGGGAAATGAGAGAGAAAGAATGACTGAACCAGAGGATGGGGAGGAGCGCTGTGAAATGTTGTCTTCTAGACGTGATACTCGTGGCCATTGTGTTCATGGGCCCAGGGCAGCTGTGGTTTCCTGACAAGGCTTGTACAGCACTGGCCCTGTCAACATTGCAATAGAGGACAGAGGACCTTGTGAGGTCCCACCTCTCCATGACGTGTGTCAGTGACGGTGATAGTTGAAATGAGAAATATCCACCATGAGATCAAGCTCCTGAACACCTGGTCTGCAGTTATTGATGGCGCTGTTTGGGGAGGTTTAGGAGTGCAGCCTTGATGGAGAAAGTCTGCTGGGAGTAGATTTTGAGAGAATGCAGCCTTACTCCCTTCTAAAATTCTCTCTCTCTCTCTCTCTCTCTCTCTCTCTCTCTCTCTCTCTATCTATCTATCTATCTATCTTTTTCTATCACTCTGTCTGTCTCTGTGTTTCTATGTGTGTCTCTGTCTGTCTGTCTGTCTTTCTGTTTCTCCTCTCATGCTTGTGGTGGAGATGCGCTCTCTCAACCTTCCCGCTCCCGTTGCCATGCCTACTGCTTGCAGCCATGCCCCCACAACATGATGGACTCATCCCTCTGGAGTCACAGCCAAAATAAACCCTTCTTCACCCCTTTTGGTCAGGGTATTGTTTCTGAGCAACAGAAAAGTAAGTAATACGGTGAGGATTGAGAGTCATTTTTTGCAATGGTACAGCCACTGGCAACTTCCATGACCTCACTCGTGCTCCTGCAAGTAAACTCAGTGGAACACACGTGCGCGCACATGCGCGCGCGCGCGCGCGCGCACACACACACACACACGCACACGCACACCACACACACACGCACGCACGCACGCACGCACGCACGCACGCACGCACGCACAGAGGCAGACAGACAGAGAGCGAGAGAAAGACCAAGGTGGAGGTTAAGTAGGAAGAAGAATGTTGGGAAAAAGAAGGAACAAGAAGGTGATGGGGGAAGAATAAAACCACAATACATTATAAACATGCATAAAATTGTCAAAATAAGTTTTTAAATGTGTTTTTAAAACTAAATTTAGTAAAATAAAATGTATTTAAAAGATAATTAAGACCAAAGTAAATCAATTCCAAAAATAATTAAATTTAGCCATCCAATACCAAAAGACTAAAAATGGCTCAGTATCTCGGGACCATCATCTACTTACCTTAACAAGAACACAGTAGACAGGAATCAGAGAGCTCAGATGTCTTCTCAGGAGCTTTGAATGGAGAGGGGGAAGGGGAAGACAACAGTGAGTATGTAAAAAATAGTCTATGAAAAAGTCAACTTTTTTCTAGTACCACGTTTTGGCTCTGCTGCTTAAGCTGCACTCAAACCCTGAGTTCTAGTAATCCTCCTGCCTCAGTCTCCACAGTGCTTAGGCATGTGCAACATTGCCTGGCTAAGAGAGGAATGATTTTAAACACAGGAAAAGCAGGACAGGATATATTGAGCCTCTCCTGACTCTTCAACTGTAGGAAGGTTCTGAAACTGAAGCTTCCTTAAGCCAAAGACATGGTAAACATCACCCTCTGTTTATAGGAAATATATTTTCTGTCTTTCAAATGCTCAAATTTGTAAGCTTTCGCTCTTGCAGACCTTCTAGTACACCAGTTAAAACATCCCTGGCCAACAGCCCTCTGTGCTGTCCCTGTTCCTTTTTCCAGTCTTTCCAGGATTCTTTTCTTTTATATCAAGGTTGACTGCATCTTAGTTTACAAGCGTCGCTCTTGATGTTTCATTTCTCATCTCATCCTTGGCTTTTTCTTTTCTGAAAGTTTATCCTGATCTTAACTCAGAAGCCAGTGTACATCTGGCCTTTATTTTTCTTGCATGGATATAAAAGTGGTTGACAACTAAGAAGACAAATTATAAATGTAGTAGACTATGACTGATATGCAACAATATGTCTGTATTTGGGTCCTTTCTTTCTCTTGTAATTGCTAGTTATATTGGGTTGTTCATGGCTCTTGATTTCCCATGACCGTCGGAGAGCAGGTCAGTGGTACCGACACACAGTTTCCATGCTGGTCATTCTATCAAGAGCAGTAAGTGCTATGTAACAGAAACTTTTCCTGGAGCAGTCTGTTAATGGGTAATGTTAAACTTTTTTTAGTATTTGTTTCCCACGACCATAAAATCCATTCTGATTGTGATTGGAACAAGTCACTTTGTCTTTCTGTACCCTCTTTCTCTGCAAATTCTCTCAGGGTAATAAAACATTTCATTCACTCATGCTTTGTTCATTAATAAATTTTGTTCCCTGGCAGTGTCATGCATGTGTGTTCTGTCTACTCTTCCCACCTCCCTCTCATTTCGATCCCAGTTCTGCCAGCTCCCTTTCCTCCTCTCAAATCTCTTTCCTATGTGCATGACTTTCTGTTTTGTTCTGTGTCCCATGGAGTTAACTAGGCCCATCTGTATGATCATGGGTTTGGAATGATCCACTGAAGCCTGGTGCCCAACTAGTGTTATGCCTCCCTGTCTCCCAGAATCTGTTAGCTGTCAATATCAGTCAAAAGTGGTAGATCCCTGAGAGCCATATCTTTTAGGTGAGCTGGACGTGTGTGGGCCCATTGCCATCAGGCACAGCTGCTCTAAGTTTATAATCGAGGTGGCCATGCTGTTCTCAGAAGCCAGTGTTTCTGAGCCCTTCTCTCTGTCTTTGGGCTCTCCCAATCGTTCCACCCCTCCTCGGCAGCGAGCCTTGAGGCTTGGTATAAATGTCTTATTTGAGGGATGAGCCCTTAACCATCCTTTATTTTCAGCATCTTGTGTAACCACGAGTCTCTTGAATTCCCTTCCATTTGCTCTAAGAGAGCTTTTCTGATTAAGCCTGAGAGAAGCTTTTATCTGCGGGTTCTGCGGGTACATTTCTTCCTGTTTCTTTTTCTTTAATTTTGAAACAGGGTCTCCTGTAGTCCAGGCTGGCCTCAAACTCACTGGGCACTGAAGTATAATCTTGAATTCCTGCTCCTCCTGGCACCAGCTCTGGAGTGCAGGGATTACTAGCAAGCACTGGCGAACAGTGCTTCATTCACTCAGAGTTTCCAAATACCGTAGAACGTGTGAGTGTGAATGATGAGAGCTGAAGAACCATGTTTGTTTCCATTCCCTGATCTTCCTAAGGACAGCCAATCAGGGGGCAGAGAAAGTCCTAGGCTATCCAGTATTCATTCTGCAACTGCAGATGGAGAGCTGGAGTTACAAATGTCCTTGGCACGTAGGGAAAAGCTTCTGCAACCAGAAACCTGGGTTTGAGTCCCCACATCTCTAGCTGGTCTTGACTTCACTAGTCACTTAACTTCCCTTTGCTTCAGTCCCAGCATCTCCAAATAAACATCACCAATACTTGTCATGGGAGCAAAGAGATCCTGCACACGTGAAGATGTTTTGAAAATGGTGTAAGTGTTGGCCTTAAGGTAACCATTGTGGTTTATTTTCCAGCATATCAGCTAACTGTAACTCGTGGTCATTTGTGAGAGCATTGCTCTGCTTAACGTGGTCAGAGGTCATGCTCTGCTGATCATCAACAAAGAAAGGAGCTACTTTTGATGGATAGGTTTGCTTTTACGCTTTTAACTTGCTGCCTTGGTAAAGCGCTTGCTATGCATGCATGAGAACCAGAGTTGAGGTTCCCAAAAGCCCAACAGGTGTTGCATGGGCATGGAATCTGGCCTGTAATTCAGCCTCAGAAGCAGAGACAGGATCCCAAGAGCAAGCTACCTAGCAAGACTGGCCACCTGTGGAGCTCTGAGTCTGAGAGACCCTGCCTGAATGAGTATAGTAGAAGAACTCAAGGAAAACTCCAAAAATCAACCTTAGGCCCACCCATACATGGGACACACACATATGTCCACTTATGTGTGTCCCCATACATGCAAAAATATGCATGTACACACATATACACACATGTGCACATGTGCACTGCATACACATGAAAACTTGAAAATAAAAGCAATACAAACATTTTCAGATATATAGTTTAAAACTAGTAATTGTAAGGACCAGTACTAAAACTGAAGAAGTCTATGGGCATGCACTATGATGACTATTAATGTACAAATATAAAGGCAATCAATTCAGAAGAAAAATGAAAGACTATGCACTTTCCGCATCTAGCCAAAACAATCTGAAGAGACCAAAGCTCATTCACACAGACTCTCAACACCTAGGCTAAGCTGTAAAACTGGTATTGATATTGATGCCTTGTTCCCAAGGCAACTACCACATAAGTTTTTTCACCCTCCGGCAGCATGTGGGGTCTTCTCTGGTACTCTGGGCATGGACAAGTCACTGGAAAGGCTGCTACACACAGGGATACACTAGCAAACCAGGATCGAGCCAGTTCTTATTGGAACAGGGTGAGAGCATGGCTTGTGTCTGATGCTTGAATTTCTCTTTGTTTAGCAGGTGTGCCTGTGCTCACGTTAGCAATCTTTCCTAGCAGAACTCATTGCCTCACATAGGAATAACAGGTATTCCTTAGACCTGATGCAGTTAATGAATGTGAATGTTGTTGTAGAAAACCCATCAATGTTATATTATTGAAAACATAATATTAGCCTCAATGAGCATTTTGCAAATGCTTTGACTTACAATCCCTCCCTTATCTCCTCTTCTGTTGCTTTGGAAAAAGTGCCTCAAATTCACCCTTTCTTGAGCCAATGAACTTTCTCAATTTTCCCAGAATCCTGATAAGCAGCCATGTGTTACATTATATATGAGACATCTTTTGTTTGAGAAAAAGGGCTTCTTAAGGACACTGACTATAAACTTTGCTTCTAAGTTATAATTGGGATATACATGTTTCCTATGACATTTTCCTTACAAAATGTGCATTAATTTTGTATGATGTTCAGCATATAAAAACTTTAAATAAGTAGCTCTTGGTGTGATGCAACTTTCCTAGGTCATCTATGCAAAATAAATATTTATTATACACTAACGAGATCTTTTTATTATTTGATGATTATAAAGCTTCTGGTAGCACATTTTATTGACAAAGAAGAAAAACTAATAGTAGTGTTAAGATGTGTGTTTAACAGTAATATTAACAGATGAAATAAGTTTAATATATAATGTAACTATATATTTATCTAATCTGTTTGCTTATGCAGACCACTATAAGCTTTTACACCCGGGCCTAAAGTGAGCTGTGAACTTTGACATCTCAGTTAATGTTCCTCTGTAGAATTTTTTCAACGCAGATACACTTTAATAAGTAGCTCTCAGTGTCTGTAGAAAGAAAAACATCAGCTAGTGTTGAGATGTCACATGCATGTGCCCAAAAGGCCTTTGAGGACAGAGAACAGGAAAATAGAATATAGGCTATCTGGCCACATGTGTGCTCTATGCCTGCTCATCTTCATTCTGTTAAAAATTGACTTTTATTAACTTTTAATTGTGTTTATATGTCTGTGTCCATATGTGGGTGTGAGCATATGGAAACCAGAGACATGGAGTCTTTGTCGAGCTGGAGTCACCGGCAGTTGAGAAGCACCTGGCACGTGCATGCTGGGGAGCAAACGCAGGTCTTCTGCAAGAACAGTAAAGGTTCTCAACCACTGAGTCAGTTCTTCAGCCCCATCTTGAATTGACTGTGAACTTCTGCAGTCGTCCTCCAAACTTGCAGCCACACTCTATTTGAAATGGTACTGAAGATCCCAAATGGCTTTCTTAGGTCATCTCTATAAATATGTGCTACATAGAAATTAAAATCTAGAAATTAAAGATATTCTTATCCATTTAGAATGACAATAAGCCCAATGAATGTTACTATAAATGTATATTTTATAAAAAAGTCTTTTTTAAAGTATGCATAAGGGAAATAGCACACATTTTTTTGCAAATCTATATAGTGTCTGGCATAATAAAAGAAAGCTGGGTTCTCATATCTGATTCTACATCCAATCTGTTACAATATGGTCAAGCAATACGAACAAAATTCAGTCTCACACGAAGTACATGTAGTTAGATAAGGACAATAATTTGCATAGCCTTTGCAGATAATTTTGAATATTATTCTTTGATACAACACCAAGCCTTAACAATGGGTTCTTAAAGATTAACAACAATGTGGGCTCTTAACTCATATCAGTTGACTGTGTTCCACCCCGCACACTGTTCTAAGCCATTGTCTTACCTTACGTTATGAATGGGTTATTCACCCACTTGTATATATTTAGTGATGGTCATTTGGAAAATATTATGCAAACTTCCAAATGTTGATAAGCTTCATTATGCAATAGAAACCTTTTTTAAAAAAAAAAGAATTACATTTGTTAATATCACAAATCACATCAGAAAAACCTCCATGCATTGGGAGACTGTCAAACACAGTGACAGATGCAAGTTTTCCAAAATTCTAAATTTGCTTGAAAGCTCAAACTTTTATCCTTGGCAGCAGGTGCTGTCAGTTGTTCTCCCTTAAGTGAGAGCACACGTCTTTTCACTTGAGTTAAAATGTCTGCCAAATTCCAAGTCTGATAATCATGGTCTGTATGTCGTCCCTCCAAGTCAAACACAATGTTCCATGGAGAGCCTGGCTATGTCGACCACCACATGTAAACAAGGGCACAAGCATTTTCCATCCATCACGTCGTATTATGCAGAAGCCCCCATGCTACTCCACCTACCACAATGATGATGATGAAGACTTATCACTAGTCATTTTCTGGGGGCAGAGTGGCTAGTGCTGATACAGACCCTCAACAACTGTAGAGCAGCTATCACTGCTATGATCTCCAGAATTTAAAAAGCCCCGCTAGTGTCTGCAATACAAATACAAATGTCACACATGTGAAGTGGAGAAGCGTCTAGGATGGCGTGGCCATCTGCAGGCCACGCTTTGAGAACTGCTCTATTAATTCATGGCATCCTTGATAGCATCGCAGCTTGTGCTCCCTCATCTTTCTTCAGAACAGTCGCAATGATTATATTCTGTGAAAGTGTTTCCACCATGTGCTTGCTTAGTAATCCTTGAAGCATTAGTAATTTTTTCATGAAATTAAAAATTCTGTCACTAATGAGCAACCCCCTAATCGACTCCTACTTTCTCTGATGATTAATCTGTTGTTTTCATCGAGCAAATTTCCATGGTAGATTTTTAACAAAATTCTCCAACTCCCACCCAGCCTTTTTTGATTACTCGCCTTATCTGGGTTTTCTGATTTCCTTCCTTAAATGTGACCATTTGAAAGCAAATCTCACTTTGGTCCCAAGACATGAAGAATTCAAGTTAATACTGACTGGGGAATTTCCTCCCTGACACCTAGTTTTCATAATACCAGAAAATGCTGTGAAGGATACTGAGAGAAAAAAGTCTTCAGCAGTCTTAACCAGCTGTGACCCCTATGAAGTACAATATGAATGGCAAGGTATGGTAAGGTGTGACAAGGCAAAACCGTGGTTGTTATAGTGGCAGGAATGTTATTGAAGTAGCTAAACACTCTGATTGGATTTAAGGCCCACACGAAAGGAGAAAACATGTGCCTGGCACTGTAAGCCTGGCCAAGAAATCATGGTTGAGGAATTCACAAGACCCAGCATGAACCTGCTACTGCTATTTCTGTTGACTGGACATAATATCAAACTGTCCTCTTAGTGTGTATCTGTACCTGTAGATTAGTGGGGCTCTTAGACGTCATCTGAGAAGTTCCTCTGTGCAGTGGATGGCAGGTCTAGCAGAAACGCACAACTGGTCAAAGTGCAGCGAGTATTCAGCTACAAGTGAAGAATCTGTGTCATGTGACCTCAAGGCTTGGAGAGCATTGTGGAAGACAGGAGAAAGACTGGAAGATCTAGAGGTTAGGGAAGACTAGAGTGGGTAGAACAGTGTCTTCTGGACACAAGACTGCTGTATTCATGAGCTCAGAGCAGCTGTGGTAGTCCACACAAGATCTGTACAAGATTAAGCCAGTTAACTTTCTAGCATGGGAAGAGGAGGGGCTCATGAGCTCCACTCCTAACTGAAGGACTAGTGACAGTTAGTGGCTTCTTGGGGAAGGAGAATCCATTTTCTTTCAAAGCGTACCTCCTAGTAGGTCCCCCACACTCCAGCAGATAGACTATATGAGCCATATAGACTGGACTCTGTGGGTTATTTAAAAGACGAGGAGCAGAGAGATAGGGACGATCACACAGGAATTGATAGAAAGAGCATGGGTATGGTGGTTTGAATGAAATGTCCCCCCGCAGTCTTGGACATTTGAGTACTTGATCTTCAGTAGGTGACACTGTTTAGGTAGTTTAGGAGTGTGGCCTTGCTGGTGGGAATGTACTACTGTAGGCTGACTTTGAGGTTTCAGAAGCCACATGTCATTCCCAGCTTGCCCTCTTGGCTTCCTATTTGTGGCTCCAGATGTGAGTTCTCAGCTGTTCCTAGCACCTTGCTTCCCAATTCCACGCTTCCCACTCACACCTCTGGAGCTGTAAGCCCAAATAAATGTGTCCTTCTCTAAATTACCTTAGTCGTGGTGTTTTTATTACAGCAGAAGAAAAGTAACTATTACAAGAGATAGATATGATCAAAATACTTTGTATGAAATTTTCATACTTGATAGAAATGTTGTATTTTAATAAGTGAATCTCAATTCATACATATATCCTTCTGAGTTCTTTCTGCATCAGCCTCTTGTCTGACTGTAAAGTGCCTGCTACTGTAAATTCATTCTCCAGACCTTCTGTCATCATCACTGACTTGGTAAGCATCCCCAATTTAACCCTTTCAGATACAGTTTGCTAACTGATGATTCTATGGGGCAGAATTTACAAGTCCAGGAACACCTTCATTTAAGGGCTTGCTGCTTATTAGCTGATAGGATTTTCAAATAAAGTTGCACAGCATACATCGTTTTCATTTTATTCACAGAAGGGTGAATAAATATATCCAATAGACAAATATATTACTTACAAAGTAATGTATTATGGCACTTTATTTGGTGCAAGTCATAACAGGTTGAGACTTAACACATGGGACCCAAAAGGACAGGATGTCAAAACAAGAAATGCTATCATCTGTCAATACTAACACTGACGTTATAAATAAGAATATTAATAGTTTCTTATTGACAAAAGAATGGAGTATGCATTTCAAAAAGAAAACTATTAATATTCTTATTTATATTGTCAGTGTTAGTGGACTTCTAAAGTTGGAATCTCTCTGAGTAATAGTAATGTGACTTATAACAAAACATTGAAAGCATTAAACAGGAAAATTCATAGCCAGGGTTTGGGAATGTAATTTGGGAGTAGAGTACTAGCTTAGCATGCAAAGACCCTGAGTTCAATCTCTGTCCCCAAAGTCTGTATTCAATTCTATTTTCACTTTCAATTTGCAGGATAGCATATCACCTAGAAGTCTACCTGGGGTTTTAATTATATAAACAAATATAGTGTCCATTATGGTACAAATTAATTAATTCTTGTAAGTAATGAGAAGACCCACAGATAATCATCAGAAGTCCTAATATTTCATAAAATGCCCATAGTCCCTTGTAGAAATGTACAAAAGGCTTGATAGTGGATAAAATATTGGTATATGAGTGTAGTTTGTCCACAAATTTAAAAACTCAGGATGTTATTATGAGCAATTTTAGCATTTGATAATATAAAAATGATTTCATTTTCTCTATCAAAAAAAATCTTTCTAATTCTCACATTCTAAAATAAAAATCCCTCTAATTATAATATTCTAAGAGAAATAAATATCCCATGTTATGATCCAGTAAAATTATGTAGTGGAATCCAATATCATTTATTCCAGTTCATTTAAAAGAGCCTTGCATAATTTGCTATTTGAAGACAGTGTGAAAAGCAATAGAACTCAAGCAGACATTTAGTGTTCCCATACAATGAGGCCACTCAAAATGCCACTTGAAGTATGTATTTACCCTTCTGGCTCTTTTCCTCAGAACCTATGCAGTGTCTGGAACATGGTTTACACCCAATAATTGTTGCTGAATGAATCATAAGTCATTTCTTGTAGGTTAGAACAGAGGGGAATTTATTAATTGTACTTTTCAAAGCCATCATTCTAAACTACTTCCCACCCAAGTTACACAGAGAATAGAAAAAGCATGAACAACTAGGCACTCTGTTCTTGACCCACCGCCACCACAACCCTACCCCCCTCCCCCTCACCGTCATACCGACAGATGTACAGGGCCTTGCACAGACGTCTTAGGTTTCTGAATCTTGATTGCTTTTCTACAAGAGTTGATAGTTGATATTTATATCACAGACCCTGAAGTAAAGATAATAGGGCTAACAGTGCATTATTTTTAAGGGAAAATGTCAAGAACAAAAAAAATGAAAATGTCAAAAGATATACTGTATTACTTAAAGACTATTCTGTTGGCAGAACTGGCTAGGTGATTTACAAAAGGCCTTTACTGGACAGTCTTTGGATTACAATGTAGATGAAAAATAAATGGGAATCCATTTCCTGTTTATTCTCTCTAGACATTTGACAGATGGAGGAAAAAATGAGAAGAAACAATTATAGCCTACAAGATTGTAAGCTTCTTTTCCCGTTTTCCAGATTGTGAAAAATAATTTTTGAGGGGAATGTTTTCAAAGGCCCTACTTCATCTCTACTTTTGTATACTATTAATAACACTGGCTGACTGTCAACCCTGGTCACATGTGCTTAAAGACAGGGCAGCGTGAGAGCGTGTGAACTTGACATTCAACTGGAGTATAGCTTTTAAAAAGTGGCCCTTTATATAATTAGATTACAATTGTGTAATCATTCTGGCAAGAATGAAGGCATTCTAAAGATTCACTTGTGGCCTTCCCTTTGGCTGGTAAACTGTTAGAACATGGACCAGAGAAATTGAAACTTCTCCAGAGTCCCATGCTAGGAAAGGAAAAGGCTGGAGCCTTTGTGCCAGAGATGATTTCATGCAGATTTGACAATTTTGTCAGACCACCTTGCAAGGAAGAATGTAGCAGAGATGATAGGCAGGACACACCATGGCCAGGAATGCTTGATTATACATACTTGCTGTCCTCTGTTTAAACCTGAACCTCATGCCAGAACCATGAAGAAGGAAGGACTTGAGGGGGGGATTTCACGGACCCTCTCTGTTCCCTTTCCAGTATGACCACACTGAATAAATCCTTGTCAGCTTTCATTATTACTTACCTGTTTGATTGTTCTTTTGTGAGTGGGTGGGTGGCTTAAGCCCAATCATCAGGACTACTGGGGCCTAGTCTCTTGCCCTAACAACTTGGAAATAACACATATAGATCTCATTGGGGAAGCTCAGATTAGATTAGGGTCTCTGGCAACTCCTGCAGAAGTGCATTATTTAGCCACCTTATTAGCATTTTTATTGCATGAATATTCATTGTTTATGAACCATTCACAAAGTGCCCATGTACAAAAATGAATGGCAAGGGCATCTCTTCCTATAATGGAGGAGCTTTCAGTGGATAAAAAATAGTGAATAAGTAGAGTAGTCAGAGAAATGTATAGAAGAAAGTTCTCTGCTGTCAAGAAGCCATAGCCTAGCATACTTCTGAAGTTCCAGTAGAGAAGCATGTTTATTTTATGGTGGTGTAATGCATGTTCACTAAGAAAACTCATTAAGATGAAGAGGTACAAAAGACCTAAAGCTAGGAGACCTCCTCCAGGTTCCTATTTCTTGGACTTGGTGAGCAATTAAATCTTCTCTTGCATCCTTAGTCATCATTCTATTCTAAGCAAGCCAATCTCACAGTCAAAGTATAAGTAAATGTACTTACACAGAGAGCCTAGTTGTTCTTTGTAGTATGCTAATCCCTGCTCTATCCCCTCACTAAGCAGGCCCAGGTTGGAGGACAGCCTGGACCACCTCGTGAGACTGTATCTGAAATGTAGACCAGGACATGCAACATTTCATATGACTGTGCATTCCTCAGTGTTGTGACATTATAGCAATGTCAGTATTTATCTCATGGATTCTTGATAACGTCAAGAAATAAAGCATTGCTCATTTGAGAAAATAGCATAATTTAATTCTTCTACATGTAATTAGCTGTATAGTTAATTATAATTTTATGTGCAAAAACGTGAGAAATAATGTCCAAGTTACTTGAATTCTCCAAAACTGACTTTTTTTTTCCCCCAAGATGTGCTTTCACAAAGACCCGGAGAAGCAGCCATGTGTGAGTCCTGGCGGTGGCTTCCTGGGGAGTCAGTTAGGGTTCACTCTCAGGCTGCAAACACACGCTCCGCTCCACTCTGGAAGAGCCACGCTTTCTTTGACAGTGATCTACTGCAGCTTCCTTATTTCAAAAACCGAAGCCTTCATTTCTAATTTTATGCTCTGATACTTTATGAAATAGTTCCATTCCGGCCGTGTAAATTAAACTGGGTTCTGCCATTTTTTTCTGTCTGGATCACCGGTGGGAGATATTTAAACTGAGGGCCTAGACTCCCTAATTCTTATCAGCAAGTGGACGGCTTTAAGTTTGAGTTTTGCTTCTAGTTCTAATATGAAAACAAGTGACCAAAGGAAACCTATTTCTGTTTTGCGATTTCTCCATTTCAGCATTTGGTGGTTGCTTTTACATAGCTTTCCTTCCACCCCACCAGTGTCACTGAGACCAGTGGTCATGTTGAATGAGTCTCAAGGAATGGACTGTATGGAGCACTTACTGACTTATTTATAACTCTATTTCAGAGAAAACAGATTGTTGCATTATTGGGCATCTTTGAATAAACTGACTTCCCTGATTATACTACAAGAACAATACGAACTGAGCAAACAGCCTGTTTAAAAGGATTTGTGTTTTTTCACTGGCTGCTGGTAAATCAAGAAGAAAATGTATCACCCGTCTCCTGCAAAGATTCAGAAAGCCACGATGTGAACACTGGCCTAACCTCGTTCAGCTTTGTCACCGGGTCTCTCTTCCAAATCTTGCTCCCATAATTCAATTATTGTATGTTTGCTTTATGTTTTAGCTACAGCAAAATGCATATAACATAAAACTTACAGACTTCCCCAGTTGTAAATGTACAGTCGGGACTGTTAAGCACATTCATATGGCTGTGCAAAACACCCCTAGAACCCTTTTCTTCCTGAAACACCAAAGGCCTGTTCACCTGAAGCAGCAGCCTTCCGCTCCCTCCCTGTCTCACACTCAGGAAACACACTGTGCTTTCGATGCCTGTAAATTTGACCTCGTAGTTTCCTCACATGCCGTGATTTGACTCACCCTAGTGCTTATGGTACAGAACCCAATCTCCAACGCCATGCTATTGTGGTGCAGGACCTTTACATTTTTCTATCACACAGACTGCTTTTATAAACAGACTAATGTCCTTGTCATAGAGTAGTCGTGGGTCTGAAGAGATGGTTCAGCAGTTAAGAGCACATCTGCTTTCACAGTGAATTTAGTTTCCAGCACCCAAGTCAGGCAGTTCATGCCATTTGTACCTCCAGTTCCCTTTTCTCATGTGTGGAGGCGTCTGCAGTCTGCACTTATGCATGTACACTTATTCTCACCATACACACACACACATATACACACATGCACATACACACACATATATACTCACACACATACACACACAGAGGCACAAACACACATACACACACAAACACACACATTCACATATACACACACATACACATAGAGGCACAAACACACACACACACACAGGCACAAACACACACACAGGCACACATACACACACATACACACACACACACACACACACCATTTTTTATAATGAGTAATTCTCACTGACATGGTTTCTTGATGGAAGGATGGGTTTGGCTGCTGTGTTACAGCAAACAAATGCGCCCTCACTACATACAGCCACCTGATCATGTGCTTTACAGCCTCCAAAAACGAGAGGCAAATACACTTCTGCTGTTTACAAACTACACGGTGTGCAGAATTGTTCAAGCAGCACAAAGAAGACTGAGACAACAAGGAGACCACACAGTACTGGTCTCTGCTTATTTCTCAGCTTTCCGCCTTATCACAGCATGTGCTTCCTTTTGATTTTTCAAGCTGAAGAATGTGTGTGTGTGTGTGTGTGTGTGTGTGTGTGTGTGTGTGTGCGTGCACATCTGTGCATGTAGTATTATGGGTGTGTGTATTGTCTGTATATTTGTATGTATATGTTCCTGTATGTATATATGTGTTCATATGTATGTGTGTGTTTATATGTGAGTATGTGTGTATATTTGTATATGTATGTACATGTGTGCATATTTTGACATGTGTGTAGATGTGTATGTGCCCATATGTGTGTTTTTGTGTGTTTGTGTGTGCGCATGTGTGAATGTCTGTGTACGTGTGTGTTTGTTTGTGTATGTGTGTTTGTGTTTGTGTTTCTGTGTGTATACGTGTGTGTTTGTGTGTGTGTTTCTGTGTGTATACGTGTGTGTTTGTGTGTGTGCCGCATCTCTTATCCTCTCATCTAGCAGTGGATGTTTGAATGTTTGAACCCCTTGGTAATTGAGAATAAACATGTGATATAGTTCTTCCAGACACTTTTTTTAATTCTTTGGATATTACTCTAGATTTATTTCTGTGGCTGTGATAAAATATAAGACAAAAGGCAATTTTTAAGGAAAGTGTCTATTTGACTTAGATTTCCAGGTCACAGCCCACCATTTGGAGGAAGTAAAAACAGGAAGTCACGCAGCTGGTTGCAGCACATTCACAATTCACAAGAGAAAAGAGGCAATAAATGCATCCTTGCTTGCTCGCCTTCTCCTCTCTTCCACAGTTCAGGGCTCCCTGCCTACACAGGGATGCTGCTCACAGGAGCTGGGTCTTCCAATGTCAATTAACAAGCAAGAAAATCCATGACAAACAAGTCCACAGGCCAAGGCATTATAAGCAATCTCTCACTGAGGCCCTTTTCTCAGGTTAATCTCGGTTGTGTCGAGGTAAGAATTAAAACCAACTATCACAGGCATACATCCACAAAGACAAAGAGTTGGACCCTCTAGTAATCCTAGTTTTAGTTTAAGAGCTGGTGTTTCCTATGGTGGCTGCATCATTTGACATTTTCACAAACAGCACATACAGATTCCAGTCTCCCCACATCCTTGCCAACACTTGTTGTTGTCTGTCTGTCTGTCTGTCTGCCTGTCTGCCTGCCTGTCCTGATGGCAGCTAGTCTATATTTTGGATTACCTCATTGTGATCTTGTTTCCTCAAGAGTGGTAATGTAAAGCATCTTTGCTATCAGTAGCCAGTGCTCAGTCCTGCTTGGTGTGTTCACATGCTGTGCCACCACCTCCAGAGCTTGTCACCCTGAGGTGCAGTCTATTGCATGTGAACACATCAAGTCAGGTACCACATTAGAATTTTGCTTTGTAAGCATTTCCTCCTACTCTTCCACTGCTGCCTTCTCAGCCTTTGCATGCACAAAAATTTTAATACTTATCCCATACAATTGATGTATGGGTTGTTTTGTTTGTTTCCTTGATTTATTTTTACTTTGAGTTAACCTGAACCATGTTCTAGGAGAGAATATTGCTATGCCCACCCTCTCTTCAATCTTAGGTATCTCCTTATTCTCTATGATATCTTAAACCCTGCCTTGTAATGGACCCTTCTTATTATTCTTTGAATATAAACGTGTGGACACATCTGAACAGAGGTCTATAAAGGCAACAATTGAACACACATCACACTTTTCATTTTACAGCAGTGCATTGATTGGCCCTTGCTCCTTTCTTTTCAAAGGCAGCTACATGACAAATACCTTGGAGGAAAGACAAGTCAGCTTGCAGCCTTAAAACTTGAAAATGGAGTTTCCATATACAGCAGGCAGGCGGTGGCAGCTGAACATGGTGGGACGTGATGGCTTCTCATCACCAGTGAAACTAAGTCAAGAGGGTTGATGTCTAGAAAGATCATTTCAAAAAAAAAAAAGCATCCATATTTAAGACAACAAGACTTCTCTCCTGGATCTTAGCACTCCAGTCCCACTGTGCTACCTACTCTATGTGAAGAAATCATCGGGCACTGCCATCCAGGACAATGGCCCAGCAGCTCCATGAAGTATAGAGCAATACTCTTGCTCATTGTTATGCAATGAGTACTTGCCTATCCTCTGCCTTTGATTCGGGAGGCTAGGGTCTCCCGCCAGCATCCACAGAACTTGGAAACTTAGGAAAACTTGGAACGTACAAGAAGAGAAAACTCTGAGACCCTCTGCAGTGTTGAAGAAAGTATTACAAGGAATTTTGTGACTATAATTGAAAATAATTTTGCCTAATCTACCACTTAGTGAGGAGTTTCTTGTTAGTGTCCTGACAGATGGTGTTCTAAATATCACCTAAACATTTCACTAAAAGAAAATCTTTCAAAGTCTGTTTCATAGGTGCTTGTGAAGTCCATTCTTCAGATGAACTGCCCTGTTTGCAATTCCCTGACACTGATTTTTGCTTTGCCTTGGATGGTATTATCTAGAATAATAATACTGCTTCCCACATCAAACATCTTGGATTTATTGAGTCTTAGAATAATACTATTTCATTATCTAAACATATTGACCTTTTTCTTTCCAGATCTTGTTTTCCAGACCAATTAGGCATTCCAGACATGTCCCAGTATGGTGATGATCTGTTCACATGCTCAGAGCTAGATGATTCAAAAGACTTACATGGCCAAGTAAAAATAGTACTTGCCATATGGAAATAATACCTTCTATTGATTCAGCATAAGGTTTTATATATGTTTGTGTTTATATTGTTGTATCACATTAAAGTGCAGTCAGTTAAAATATCCAAACTTTTTCTACTTGAGCAAACTCAAGCTATGACTCAATTCATAGGCGCAATTTGTTAAAACCATAACATAATCTTCTCATTGAACTACCCCCAATCACTTGGGGGTTTGCTTCTATCAGCAGTGGTATTGGTTCATGCTTGTATAATATTTATGCCATATGAATATTCTATAGCCACCCATTCAATTTTTTAATATTAGTCATCAACAGAAATGGCTATAGAAATGGCTAAGGCAGGCCATGAGCTTGATATGCCTTCCTTTGTGATGATTTGGCTCACACTTTGACTGGTTATCATCTACTAAATGATGTAATTCGCCAACATTAATGTCACCATATTTCCCACCGGATACTGTGCTCTGCTTGGATGAAAACAGTTCATATTCCTGACATTCTCTAGCGCCTCCAATTATTTCTTTTTAAAGATGTCAGCACCTTATTGGGACAGTAAATCAGGTTTGTCTCAGGAGCGTAAATCAATAAGCCCTCTGAGACATGGTAGCAAAGGTCCTCATTCACAGAGCAAGGAAAAAGCCTTGGCTTCTGATGGAGAAGCAAGCCCCTTTCCAAGGAAAGGGTGAGGCTGCCCTCTCTTCACTCGGGAAACATATCAAAGGTTCTCATGACCATCAACAGGGAACATGAAATGCTCTCCAACATGGAGCAAGCCACATGTTCAACACACTCAGATGGTGAAGAAATGTTCCACAAAGAGGGAAAAATATCAGTGAGGGTGGGGCAGGAACTTTTGGCAGGAATTTTCCAAAATTAAGGGGTAAAAGCCAGAAAGAGCATGTCTAAGAAGCCTGAGTATTTTATACATAAAAGCAAAATATAACAATAACAAAATAACACTATTCTAAAAAGTTCAATAAGGAAAATAAGAGAAATGAAAGTCATAGATTAGAAATAAAGAAATGCTTTATTTACAAAAGTTATCATAATCCATGTAGAGAATCCTAAAGTATCTTTGGAAAAGCTTTTAGAGGTAATTCTCCTCAGAAGTGCATGGCAGAGTACAAGATCAATGTCCAATGTTGTCAGTTACATTTCCCCACGTCAGCAATGAGCAGAGAGAAATCAAACTTTCCCTCATGGAAATAGAAAACATCAAGTACTCTTGGGGCAGATCTAACACGTCCATGCAAGATTTCTCATGCTAGAAATTCTAAGACATCAACAAGAGAAATGAAGCCTAAATTGTGGAGAAATCTATTTACTGATCACATGATGCATATTGTTAGAATATCAAAACTCCCTAATTTTGTGTGAAGATTTAAAAATCTCAGTGGACAATTTTAGCAACTAATATACCATTTTTTTTTTAGAAAAAGTAAAGTATTTCAAAGCTCTAAGCAATAATGAGGGGGAAATGAAGTTTAGAGGGAAAAAACCTGCAGATCCAAAAGCGCAGATAAATGTCAAATACCTTTGCCTTATACCATACACAAACTTTGGCTTAAGACTGTGGCTGTGGGGTAGAGTGCCTACCTAGGTACAGGGCCCTAGTTTTAATTCCTAGCACTGAAATTTTACACACACACACACACACACATACACACACACACACACACACACACACACACACACACACACACATATAATTAAAATAAAATAATAAAAAGTAAGCCAGGCATGGTGGGCACCCCTTAACCCCAGCACTCAGGAGGCAGAGACAGGTGCATCTCTGTGAGTTCGAGGCCAGCCTGGTCTACACAATGAGTTCTGAGATAGGCAGGAGTGCAAACAGTGAGACCATTTTTCAAAACAAAACTGAGTTGGTGAAAACAAACCCATGTCAAACAATAGTGGGATGTACTTGTGACGCCAGATTGGTTGACGGTGCAAGCCTAGAGGCTTCATCTCTAGCCTCGTCACTCAGAGGGCAGGAGGAGCGCAAGCTCAAGGTTGGTAGTATCTGGTACCACTGTGGGAACACAGAGGGCTATAGTCCCCCCTTGGCAAGAGAAAAGAAGCATACGCTCGCCACAGGACCCACCATTCTCGTCTCAGGTGTTTTCCTAAGAGAAATGAAACTTAAAGCCATTTTATTCATAATGAAAACCAACAGAAACCCATCGGTTCTTAAATGAGTAATGTGACTGTGGGATGCTCTGATCATTTAAAAGATCAAAGAAGGAGAGCACACTTACCCGTGCACCTGTGGATACAAAAGCGTCACAATGCGGCTGCTGTACAAAGCATAACCAAGCTCAATGGTGGAGTGCTGAGCACGGACCAGGCCCTGGCTTCACACCCCAGCCTTGAAGAAACAAAATGTATCTACTATATGGTTCCATTTTTATAAAATTCTCCAGAAAGCTGGGTAAAGGTACTTAAAATTTAATCTAGAGAAAAAGACATAGGCAAGCAGAATAAAATATACTCACTGTTCTTGTGAATCAAAGCTAAAGTCAGGGGATAGATAACTGAAAGCTAGAGAGAAAACACACATTCATATATAGTAAGAATAAAAGAAAATAAATTGCAGAGATGATAAAACTTGATTGGTAAATACAGTTAGCTCTCCTTATCCCTTGATCCATGTCTGTTAATTTAACCAATTACAAATAGAAAACCATCCAGGGGCAGTGAACACATCTGCAATGAACATGCTGATGTTTTGCTTTGCCACTGTTCCCTACACGATGCAGTGCAGCAGCTGTTTACATAGCAATGACATTTCAGTGTGCATGACAGGTAATCTAGACATGATTTAAAGTGACAGAGATGTGCATACATTGCCTGCCGATTCCACAGCATCTTACACGAGGCATTTGAGCACCACAGGCTTTGGAATCAGCAGGGGTCCTGGAACCAATGGCCCATAGATAATAAGAGGTGATTTTTAAAAAGGAAAATTGAGCAAATTGAACACCCAGACAGCAAAATTAATAACTATGACTAAAATGAGTTTAAGGAGAATAATAAAACTTAAATCTATGACAGCTCAACTTTAATTTTTAAAAAATATAACTTCCTTAATCTTTAGCTTCAATATCTTGTTTGTTTTTATGACTTTTATGAATCACCATTAATTCTTTACTACAAAAGGTCAAAGAACAGAGTGTTCTTACTCTTCTCGAACTTACATACAATGATAAATGTCAGGGAAACACTGAAGCGACCCTAGACCATCTCCTTCAGTTAATTCCCTTGTGAAAATAATTTAGTCCACACAAAAGGACAAGGAAACTAGGTATGTATTGTTTTGGAAATCAGTAACTTACTCTTGCAGATAACAGAGAACTGAATTGTTATTATTGATATTAAGTAGGAAGACTACAAAGTAGGTTCAGATGTGAGCCCTGAGAAGGAGAAGTGCCTTAAATTTGGATGTGCACTTAGATCTGCTGCGGCACTTACCTGTAGGACTTGGTAAGCACAGGTTCCGGAGGTTCTACACCTGAGAGGAAGGAATCAAGGTTGTGGTTCTAATGACCTTTTCAGTGCTGCCATAGATCATTCTCTGGGCTGTGAGGCACAGCTGTGCATACCTGCTCAGATAAGCGTGTGTGTGTGTGTGTGTGTGTGTGTGTGTGTGTGTGTGTGTGTGTACACATATGCTTTTGTGTACAACTTTAAAACATGAGAACTAACAAGGAATTAGTGAAATTATTTTTAAAAGGTGAGAGGCCCAGCCCGATGGCGACATCTATAATACAACCACATCTACAAACAGCTCATGTACCTAAGGCTCAGAGATCACTGCAGAAGAGGAGCTGGGAAGACGTTAAGAGCCAGAGGATCAGGGAGTTTGCTATAGGACTGTGTCAGGAGCTACACCCATGAAGTCTTACCCATGTGACTTATGAGCTGACACCAGTAGACATACAAAGGGTGACATCAGTCGGCATACCGAAGCGGACAGCAGAGAAGACCGAGACCTCAACCCCATGCAGAGAACTGTAGGCAATGAAGGAATGTTAGGAGCTGGAGAAATAGTCTTCTCCAGGGAAGAGCACACCAGTTGGTTCCCCAGTACCAAATGGTCAGCCCTGAAAACATGTACAGGTAACATTATACAGACTGAGCCAGTTATATTTAGCAAATATGTATGTATATGCATATATATTTATGTATGTGCATGTAACCGCAATTGATGAAAACAGGCCAAGGTATATGGGAGACTTTGGATGGAATAAAAGGAAAGGAGAAATTATATAATTATAGTAAATTAACAATAAAAGAAAAAATTTTAAAACTTGTACCCAATTCATCTTAAAAAACATGAAAGGTTAAAATGTTGCTGAGACCATGTCTAAGGTCTCAGGAATGTCTAAGGAAGAGAAATATCACATTTTTGGATAAGAAAACACTATACCAAAATCTAGTTTCACAGTAATGAAAATGATCAAATAATGTTTGGGTTTTCTTTGTTTTGGTCAGGGGTTTGCTTGTTTTTCTCTTGTGCTTGCTTATGTTTGTTCTGAGACAGGATCTCTCGACACAGCCCAGCACAGCCCTCAGCTCACACTGTTCCTGCCTCCTCTCCATCCCGGGTTCAAGTCATGTTCTTCAATGTAAGGAGACAAAGACTGTAAACTTCATTAGGAAAATTAAGTTTGTCATATTAACCAACACATTTCTTCGCAGAGCAGACACGATCGAGCTCTTTCCCTTCCAGAAACTGAAGAGGATTTTTTTTCAGCCTCAGGATTCTTTAGTACAGTTTCCATCACAGTAAACAGCAGAGCACATCAGGCATGGAAACGTCACACCCACGCCAGATGTGCACGTGCTATGAACTCAGTGTACAACAGTGAAGCAGGACAAACCCTTTGCCAACTGAACCAGGAAGCCAAGGACAAGGCTGAGGCAGACCTACACTCTGACTCCACTGTTACACAGAGAACTCTACAATCAAGGTGTATGTGCATTAAATGACGTAGATTTTAAGACAGAGCTAAATGTTAAGGCATCCACAAACAGAAATCAGAAAAAGCACCAGGATATGGAGGTTACAAACTACTTTAAAAAAAAAAAAAAAAAGAGCTTCTACCTACACAATCCTTTATGTTACATGATCCTCTGCCCTAAACATGAGCCTGTCACAAAGCGAGCTCCAGGAACCTGCTGCTCTCACCAGCTCCATTCTTCCCTCCGAAACTCAGACTTCCTGTAATTCCCTCTGACAGGAAGAACGGGCTTCTTAGCATCCCTATCAGCATACCTAAATCCGAGTCAGTTCCTCTGTGCTGAGAACCAGACTAATCAGTGCAGAGGCCGCTTTCTGATTACAATTACACTTTCCTCACTGTAGCCCTGGGGAGATTGTCCATTTTGATCATAGTCAGCTTTCCGCCTCTCCAAATAGAGTCAAATGATAAATGATTAGACGTTTTAGAGGACAAATCATCATTCCCTCAACAAGTTGCACACAACCTAAAATAGATCTTTAAAAGGACATGTCATTTGGAGAAGCATCAATAAATTAATAAAAGTGTGGGAACCAAGGCCTTACAACCACCACTAACATTTGCCTGCCAAATATCTAACAGGAACACATAGTGAAAGCTGTAATTACTATGAGAGAGTCGAAAATAATGGGTGGCCAGATGTAACCTCTCTTCCAACCTTTCTAAATGTCCCCTTGTGGCTTCACCTTCATGAGGGAGACTGGGTCTGGATCCTCTTTAGAAGGCGCTCTTTCAAGTGGGAATCACATGGTTCAGAGAGGGTGAGGCTGTAGTTAAAATAGCATAGTCCAGTCTAACAATAGACATCCACTATTTCCTCAGAAACACAGAAGGCTCATAATTAGAAGAAGTGATTTCTAAAAATCAGAATAGTTTCCATGCTGTCTCCTCTACGTGATCTCTCAGCTTACCCACACCAAAAACCATTCTTTTCTCTAAATTTTTTTATTTATAATATTTTTATATTTTACATACCAACCACAGATTCCCCGTCTCCTCCCTCCTCCCTCTCCCCTCCCCAGTCTCCCCTCTGCCCGACCCATCCCTCATCCCCTCCTCCAAAAGGGTAAGGCCTCCAATGTCTCCCTCTATCGAGGTATCTCTTTCATTGCTCTTCCACTTCATCCCTCCCCCAGCTCAACCATCCGTTCCCCTCACAGCTACAGAGAAGCTAGGAACAAGGAGGGATGCACTGATCACCTTGGGGAGGTAGGGGGGGGAGCCATTCTTAAGACATCCTATCACTCGTCCCTCACTCTGTTTAACTTTTCCCTCACTGCTCCCTCTCACAGCCTTCATCTTCAACCTCATCCTTTTTTTTCTTTTTTCTTTTTTTCTTTTTTCTTTTTTTTTGTCAAAAAGCATTTGTCTCTCAGAGCAAGATTCTTAGTTTAGCAGAAACAGGAAACTGCACCATAGGCTAGCAATACACACTCATTAGAGAACGTGCTTTCACATCTGGAGATGAATGCTGTACACGTGTCGATGGAGGAATGAAATAGTTGGGACTCAGGAAAAAAAAAAAAAAAAACTCTGGTCAGTTAGAGACCGAGTCCTTGGACAGAACTGTGGTGCTGTTACTTGGACTTGCATTTGAGGACTTTCAGAACAGAGGATAGCAAACGTGCTATCGAGACTCGCCATTATCTGAGCTGGTAGAGCATTAGCAGTTGGTGTGTGTTAGGAGCTTCACCTTGCATCAAGTGAGCCCCTGTGAGAATTCTTAAGTATCCTACATTTTATTAAGGTCTCACAAAACAAATGTTCCTATTCTTTGGGAAATGAATATCCATTTTCACAAATCATTACTTGTGGAGTACAGCTCATTCTCAGTAACTGGGACCCCACTGATTGAGAAGCCATCGCAGAAGAGGAAGTAAGGTGTGCAGCATCATAGATCTGTGGCTATCAGTGGATTAGGGTTTCCTTAACCTCTCTGCTTTCTGTTTGCATTTAAAGTGGAATAGAATGAGTCACCTCGTCATATGTAACAACCATCATCATGGCCTACAAAGAGGGGAGTTATTTCTCTTTGACCCTTTTAGAAGCAATGTTTCTGGGAATGAGACCATTTTAGTCTGTGAATTTTTCAACTTCAAGTTCATGATTCGCCAAAAAGAATCTCATGAATTCTCTAAAGTTGGTGATCTATGTTACCATGCATTTTTAAGGCAATGGTTTATAGCTCTGAGTACTGCTCAAAATGAAAGTAAACTGTTTACTTCAATAATGAACCAGTTCCAATTAATGGCCTTCAGCCTTTGGGCAGTCTTAGAACATTCTTTGGTAATCTCCTGTTGGCCCCATAACCTCTGAGTTCCCACGTCTCTAAGTGTAGCAGAAGCTGCTTTTGAAACCTTCACGAATGGAGGGCTCCCTGTTCCTGACGATGGGTGTGAACTGCTTGTGCTACTGTCGCCTTAGAGCTGGGGCGGAGGCGAGGAAGGGGAAATCCTGCAGTTTATCTCTGGCCTGCTCATCTCCGTTTGGATTGAAATGCTGAAACTCTAGGACAGCCAGCAGCTCAAGGGACTATGCCCGCTTACCAGTGAGTCAGGCCTTGTGACTGCACTGAAGAGAAAAGGAAGGCCAAGCGAGAAGGTCCGGTACCTGGAGAGGCAAGGCCAAGACCAGCCTCCTCAAAAGAGATATAGGGCTGCCCCCACGGCACCACACCTCCCCATGAGTCCGTCCCCCAGTTACAGCTCCTTTTATCCAAACACTAAAGTTGCCATCCCAGAGGACATGTCATGAAAACAGAAGGGGACACAGGGACAGGAAAGAACAGAGCGGTAAGGACATGCGCAGTGTACGACATATGCAAGAAGGCATGCCGTAAATGACCCATGACTATTGCCTGCCACACCGCCATAAGCAAATCAAAGAGCACCATGTTGTATGTACAGTATAAGTTAGGTTTGGGTTCCTTATCATGACCAGACTTACAAAAATAAATTCAGTACTGCCAAGTAGCTTCTATGATGCAAACTTAATTTGTTTTCCAATCATGCTGGCTTGTTTGTCTTCCCCGACAAATCACATGAGGGACCTCATCTCATTCATTAGCATCCTTTAAGATGATATAGAAAATTGAATACATGTGATTACATTCCTATATACTTCTGGTAATTGTCCTTTAAGGATCTAATGGCATTGTATTTCTTTGATCTTTTTACAGGAGTATTGTTTTAAACCCAGCCTATTTCCGAAACCATCTTCGTCAGGCAGCCGTGTTTAGATGTCTGGAGAGATACTCAGAAGCCGCCCGGTATTTTTGTTATAACTTTGTGAAGATTTATTTAAAGTTAAATTAATTTTACCCTCAGATTCTGGTAATAGCATAAGAGGACATTCCATTTCTCTCATGGAATATGATTTTACCCGAATTATTGTCTTATAAATGTCAAGCCAACAATTATTGAGTATCTTTTTCTTTAATTAAAGCTATTCCATGTTCATAGCTCTTAGCAAAATTCAAAGTTTCCAGCCATGAGGTCATTAATGATGATGGGAAAACTTCCAAAGACATCAGAAGTGAGCTTGACCTCTTAGTCTTGAGGATGTTCTGACTGTAACAACACAGTCTTGTGACCCGAGCTGTGGAGATGAAGTCCAATTGGGAGGAAAGGACCCTGGCAACCCAGAAGCCCACCTCTAAATAGATGGTGTCTGTTGGGTAGCCCAGGGTTTTGAGGTGTCCGGATTATCTCTTGGGTTAAAGGGAACTGAGAGAAACAGTGTCTAATGTCTTCACCCCCAGAATCTAGGTTTGCAGCAGAGTGGAGGGTTCTCACAGCAGCCTGCACACCCACTATAAGTGCCTCCCACTTGTCATAGGCAAGGCTGTTTTTCTTCCAGAGTCAAATTCGTCATGCTGATTCTTTCTCTTTGAGTGACCAATTTCCTCATGGAATTTTCTTCTTTCCTAAAGTACACTGTCTCCTAAAGTATGACTGTTTCCAGGAATTCAGTGGGAAAAAAAATATGGATAGCTTCTAGAATTCCTCCAAGCACAACTCATAAGGACAAATCCATATTAATAAGGATGAGGTGTCTAGTCTTTGTGTGGCTGTTGTCTCTAGAATGTTTGCATATAAAGCTTTATTTGAGCAGTAAATAAAATGATTCCAAGACATTGACACTATGATATGGAAGTCCACCCATCTAACATGGGTCTGTGTGTTGCTAGAAGCTCAATTAAGTGATGACTATGAACAGGAGAGTTAACACCAACTGCTTGTACTTTGCAGTCACACAACACATCATCTTTTTACTTGTGAGTTATAATCCACTTTAAAATATGAAAACAGGTCTCTATCACCCTCTTTGTATTCCATCTTCCATATACTGTTTGCTGAATGTATTTTTCTGTTGATCTTGGATATACCTTCTTATTAATAAAAAAAATCCTTTGGCACATGATTCAAGAAAAAGGGGGTTGAAGGCTAGGAACATGATTTAATTTGTAAAGTTCTTATCATAAAAACATGAAGACTTGAATTTGGATCCTCAGCACCAGGTAAAAACTCTGAGGGTGGCAGTTTCAATGCACAAATTCCAGAGGTAGAGAAAGAAGAGACTAGTATGTCTCTGGAGCTCTCTGGCCAGCCAGCCTTGCTGAGGTGATGAATTCCAGGCTCAATAAGAAACACTCTCATCTCAAAAAAAAAAAAGTAGAGATGGTTTAGGGCACCCATTGTCAACCTCTGATGCCCGCACAGAGACATACAAAAGTGCACACACAAAAACGTATATACTACACACACACACACACACACACACACACACACACACACTCAAATGAAATTTATTAAAGTTTGCTAGCTCACTACAAAAGAATCTAATACCAAGTTCCAGCATAATATCATCCTATAAAAGGTGGCTTATAAAAGGTGGCCTACTAATGTGTTGTGAATCCAATCTAAAGATCCATAGAAACCTAGCTAAACCTTGAGGCCCAGACTGCAACAGGGACAAAACCCACTAGGGGTGTCCTGTGCTAACTCAGAAATCAGGTGGTTAAACTGGAATTTAGAGGGAGGCAACTGGTAAACAACTGGAGAAATCAGGAGTTTGGGGAGACTTTATATGTTAGAAGTCAAGAAATGCACAAATCCAGGTAGGTTTGTTTGTTTGTTTAGTTGGTTGGTTGGTTGGTTAGTTAGTTGGTTGGTTGGTTGGTTGGTTGGTTGGTTGGTTTATTGTTCATAGAAGAGGGAAGTGACAGCAAACCACTGGCTATATCTTAAATCTATCAAACCTACCTGACCCAAAGCAGTGATCAGAAGTCACTCTGGGTCCCAAAGGTAGGAATGAGGAAGGAAATTAGAAGGTGTCAACATTTGCCACGCTACACCGGCACCAACAATTCCACTGTTCTTGCCATGCCCCCTACAATGAAACAGATGCATCTGTTGATATCATTTGATGACGGCTGACAAGATGCTCCAGGTGCCTTCCTATAATCATACATTATGCTGGTGTGCGTTTTCCCAACAGAGAAGTAGACACAGTTGCTATCCTGTCCAGTCACTCATGAGAGGCAAGAAATGTCTCAGTGTCCTTAGCAATCACAGCCATCAGTACAAAGTGTGCATTACACTCTCCACCACCACCAAAAAGGGAACATGGACGTCTTAGTATCTGCTTCGATGCTGGCTTCCTCATATACACCAGCACATACAGCATTCACTGTTATCAGCAAGTCTCTGGGAGATCTGGGTAGTTTGCTTCCAGAACTACAGGCACAAATGTTGAACTAACCATGATTTCCTGTAAGGTGTCAAGTAGCCAGATTTCTGGGCTTTACAGCCATCAACCAAATAAAAGCAAATGTTGATTATGTGAAGTAGTCAAAATAAAACCTCTAATCCCCAATAATTGTATTACTCAGCTAGTTTTTATCAAAATGTAGTATTTACAAGAAACCCTTGGAAGCTGAATAACTGAGGCTGTCTGAGCTTAACCACCTTTGCTGAGTAAGGGATTCCAAAGAACTAGGTTAGAAAGATTCCCAAGGTACCCGCTTCCACCAGCAAGGCAGAGGATGCTACTGTAATTAGCTGGAGAGCTCAGTCAGGTTTACGATAGGCAGGTCCCTTTATTATATGTTTCCATGGCCATCCAGAAACATCCCACCGAGTGAAAGAACAAGAACATAGTCTTGGTTGGGAGAATCAAATTAGGGCTATTCCTCACAGTATAGCTCGGTATGGATTCTGGTCATTACAGAGGAAACAGCTGGCACTGGTTAAATTGATAAAATTATACTTTCTGCAACAAAACTAAATTAAAATTTCTGTAACCACCGACATTCCAACTCACCCTGTAAAAAGAAGCCACTCTCAAAAGCTTTACCAGAAGTGATGACTACAATGCCTCTCTCTGTCTATACATATAAGAATGTCTATGGCTTTACCAGAAGTGGCAACTGTAACATCTCTCTGTGTCTTTACATATAAGAATGTCTACTACGGCTTTACCAGAAGTGATGGCTATAATGTCTCTCTGTCTACACATATCAGAATGTCTACGGCTTTACCAGAAGTGGTGACTATAACATCTCTCAGTGTCTATACATATAAGAATGTCTATGGCTTTACCAGAAGTGATGACTGTAACGTCTCTCTGTCTACACATATAAGAATATCTATGGCTTTACCAGAAGTGGTAACTATGACATCTCTCGGTGTCTATACATATAAGAATGGCTACAATGTCATAGAATGTTTTTCAAATCTTGCCTTCCTCTCCTAACACACATGAGTATGTGTGTGCACACATCCACACTGCATTTGGTACTACCTTAATTAGGAACATGATAATATTTTTTTTAAATACTCAGAGACATAAAAGCAAAAAAAAAATCACAGTTCTTTGAAGAGAACTGACAACAGATGAATGGCCTGGTATCTTCCACCACTGTGTGGTCAAAAGTAGCTCAGTGCCTAGAAAATACCATGCACCAGTTAGGGGTTAATGTATTATTATAGCTAGTTATCTAGTCGGTGGCAGTAAGTGGTTGTTTAATAGTCATGTCAGCAAGTAGATATTACATTAAACTGAAGATAGGGCCTGGTCCAAGGCTAGATAAGAATGTACACACAATATTGAAGATCATGTGATATATGCCAACTCCTGTAGTGAAAATATGCAAAGAGAAAACCAAAAATGGTATTGTACTGTGCATGAAAATCCAAAGTGCAGGTAACTCGAAAGATAAATGAGCAAAAAGCCTCCGTATCCATCACCATCATCAGTGAAGAATTAGTTGTGTGTTTCTAAATCTTTGAGCCAGAGCAGCAATACCACACTAAATGGCTTGCAAAGCCAGACAGATTGTGTGTGTAGTCATATCTGAATTTCAATTATAAGACATGAGAGTCAGTTACAAGATGCAAGGATGTAGCCAGGCGGTGGTGGCACATGCCTTTAATCCCAGCACTCGGGAGACAGAGGCAGGCGGACTTTGTGAGTTCAAGGCCAGCCTGGTCTACAGAGCAAGATCCAGGAAAGGCGCAAAGCTACACAGAGAAACCCTGTCTCGAAAAAAAAAAAAAGAAGAAGAAGAAGGAAAGAAAGAATGAAAAAAGAAAAAAAGGCTGCAAGGATGTTCAGGTGTAGTGCCACATGCTTGGAATCTCAGCACTTGAAAGACAAAGGAAGAAAGATCATTATTTCGAGGCCAGCCTAGGCTACATAGCAAGTTCCAAATCAGGTTTGGCTATATAAGACCATATCTCAAAACAAAACAATGAACAAATGTAGATAAATAGAAAGAGAGAGGGGGATAGATAGATGATAGATGATAGAAGATAGATAGATAGATAGATAGATAGATAGATAGATAGATAGATAGATAGATAGATACAGACAGATAGACAGATATGTTTTAGTTATTTTTCTATTGCTTTTACAAGATATCATGACAAACATGACTTATAGAAGGAGTTTTGGGAGGCTTATATTTTCAGAGGGTTGGTTAGGGTCCATGATCATCATGGTGGGGAGAATGACAGCAGGCAGGCAGCAGGCATGATGCTGGAGCAGTAACCGAGGGCTCACATGCACAAGGCAGAGAGAGCTAACTTGGAATGCCATGTTTCTTGAATCCTCAGTATCCATTCCCAGTGACATATCTCTTCCAAAAAAGGCCACACCTTCTAATCCTTCCCAAACAGTTCCAACAACTGAGGACGAAGTATTCAAATATATGAGTGTATGAAGGACAATCAAATTTAAACCACCACATTTTATATATTAGATTAATAAATTGGAGTGGTCATGAAAACTTACTTCAAAGTTGACACCATGATAATTAAAGTGTATATTTTTAAGAATCACACCTAGAATGTAGGAAAAAAAATACAAAGCATGTAGTCATCTGCCCACAGGTCCTTCCAAAGATAATACCTATTGCTTAAATCTATATAAAGAGGCTATACCAGGATGGAGGCTCAGTTTCTAAGATCTCTTGAGACTTTGAAACACAGCTTTCCAAAAAAGCTCTTGATGTACATATGGTGTCACTCATTGCGTTTTGTTTTTTTTTTAAATACATTGTCACTTTAAAAAGTTGAGATGAGGGGCTGGAGAGATGGCTCAGAGGTTAAGAGCACTGACTGCTCTTCCAGAGGTCCTGAGTTCAATTCCCAGCAACCACAAGGTGGCTTACAACCATCTGTAATGAGGTCTGGTGCCCTCTTCTGACCTGCAGTCATATATGCTGTATACATAATAAATAAATAAATCTTTAAAAAAAAAAAAAAAGTTGAGATGAAAGCCGGGCAGTGGTGGTGCACGCCTTTAATCCCAGCACTCGGGAGGCAGAGCCAGGCGGATCTCTGTGAGTTCGAGGCCAGCCTGGGCTACCAAGTGAGTTCCAGGAAAGGCGCAAAGCTACACAGGGAAACCCTTTCTCGAAAAAAGAAAAAAAAAAGTTGAGGTGAAGCTGGAGAGATTGCCCACTGGTTAAGAACACGAGCTGCTCTTCAAAGGACCCAAGTTTGATTCCAGCATCTCACAACCACCTGTAACTCCAGCTCCAGGGCAATCTAACACCTCTGGCCTCTGCACTCATATACCTACACACATGCACATAAGTAAAATTAATAAAAATAAATTTAAAAAATAGGTAAATACAAAAGCAATTATCTAAAATACACACACAAATAATGAAAATTTAAAAGTTGAAATATTTCCATTCAAAGATATTCCATTGAAGAATGAGTTTTCCAATAACCAGTATGCAGAGCTCTCCAAATTTAAAGTTCATTAAAAACCTATTTTAAGAAAGATTATTTGCAAGATATAATAAGTTCACACCTATGGCAGGAGGGCTGCCATGCACTCAAGAGCAGAATCGACAACATAGTGAACAGGGGCCTGGGTAAAGCAGTGAGACCCTATACCAAAGAAATGAGGTGCACACAGGGTGGCTCAGCCATAGGTGAGACCATCTGTGAAAGAAAAAGGAAAGAGAAACAAAACTGTCTGTTAGGTGTATTTCAGTGACATAAACTTACTTTCTGATGCATATACTCTTTATTAATTTGTTCAGCAACGGCTTGCACTGAGCTTTCTCACACGTGTGCCATTGTTCTTTGTCTTTGTTTGCCCATCCTTTGCCCCACTCCCCTCAATACTGCCTCCTCTGTGTTTGTGTCACACATATTCCATTCCCCACTCTTCCTTACTACATATATGCAAAGCTGAAATTCAACATATGAGAACATGCAAGGTTTATCTTTCTGAGACTGGCTTATTTTCCCTCCACTCTCCTTAAAATGTCACAATTTCATTCTTCTTCACATCTGATAAAATTCCACTATACGCTGGGCGGTGATGGCACACGCCTTTAATCCCAGCACTTGGGAGGCAGAGCCAGGTGGATCTCTGTGAGTTCGAGGCCAGCCTGGGCTACCAAGTGAGTTCCAGGAAAGGCGCAAAGTTACACAGAGAAACCCTGTCTCAAAAAACTAAAAAAAAAAAATTCCACTATGCATATGCACCACACTTTCCCACCCATTCCTCTGTTGGTGGACCTCCAGGCTGGCTCCAAATTTCGGCTATTATGGATAGTGCATGTATCTCTGTTGTATGTATGACACCTATATATCTTTCAGGTATATACCTAGAGTAGCACAGCTGAATTAGACATTTACTCTAGTGCCCCACCTGCAGGGCTACAACGGGTTCTCGACCACCCTAAGGAGGGAATGTAGGGACAGGAGATACAAAGGAAAGACACCAAGTCTAGATTCTGATCAAGGTGCCACTTTATTTCCTTCCACAAAGGTTTATATAGTTCCTGCAGGGTGGGGGGAGCAAGAAGCTGTCATCTGCATAAGGTAGGGCAAGCTAACAGGATTTTTGTATAGGATGTTTACAGGATGAGAGGGTCAAGGGCTCTGACTCAATGTCCTGTTGCTAGGCAACCTGACTGTAAGCTGATCTAGTTCCCTGTCTTATGGGGGTCTGTATTTTTCTACTAACTAGAGATTCTGTCCTTGTCCCTGACACTCTAGTTTCAGACCTTCCATACTGGTTTCCAATTTACACCCTGACCAGCAATTTACAAAAATACCTCTTTCCCCACATCCTCAACAGTATTTGTTACTGATTTTGATGATAGCCATCCTAACTGGGTGGGGTTAGATAGAATCTCAGTGTAATTGTAATTTTCATTCTTCTGGTATCTACAGATGGGTATTGAACACCTTTTCAAATACTTATTGGCCATTTGTTTTCTTCCTTTATCAAATATCCATTCAATTCATTAGCTCGTTCATTTATTTAATGGTTTGAGTTTGGTTATTTAATTTGGGGGTTATTTGTAGATTCTAGATATTAACATAGTGTCTAATACATAGTTGGCAATTTTTTCTCCCATTCTGTGGCTGATGATTAACTCTGTTGATTGATTTTTTTTTTTTTTACTGTGAAGAGGATCTTTAATTCCGCTTGTCAATTCCTAGTATTATTTCCTGTGCTATTAGAGTTGTTTTCAGAATGCTTTGGTCTGTGCATGTATCGTGAAGTGTTTTCCCTTGTATTTACCTGTACCTGTAACCATTTTCAAAGTTTCAAGTCTTTTGTTAGGATATTTAATGCATTTAAATTCTATTTTCATGAAGAGTGAGGTGAGGATCTAGTTTCATTCTTTTACATTGGAAATCCAGTTTTTCCAGCACGCTTTGTGAAAGAGGCTGTCTCTTCTCCAGTATGCATTTGAACGTCTTACTCAGATACTCTGGGGCTGTATCTGCGCAGTTTGTATATGAGTCTTTGCTGTGGTTGTCATTTTTGTGCCAGTGTTATGCCTTGTTAGTTACTACAGCCCTGTAGTATGATTTGAGGTCAGATATCACAGTCCTTCTTTCTACTTAGGATTGTTTTGGCTCTTCAAGGGTTATTGTGCTTCCAAATAAATTTTATGATTTTTTTCCTAGTTCTATGAAAAATCTCATTGGAAATTTGATAGAAGTTACCTTTAATTTGTTAGATTTCTTTTGGTAATATAGCCATTTTCATAATATTAATTCTGACTTCCATGAGCATGGGAGATCCTTTGGTCTTCTAGTGTCTTCTTCAATATTTTCAATACCTTAAAATTTTCATTGCAAAAGTATTTTACTCCTTAGGTTAGGATCATTTTTGTGTTTTTACCTCTCCTAGCCTGTGTTTGAGAGTCTTTTTGGTTGGCTTTTGTAGGTTTTTTTAAACTTATTGTAAACAAATTTCTTCACCTTTATTTTTCAACAAGTTCATTACTGGCATATAGGAAAGCTATTGGTTTTGAAATTTAATTTTGTATCTAAACTACTTTACTGAAAGTGTTTATGAGGGAGACATGAAAGTTTTCTGTTGGAATCTTTACCGTCTGAAGTTTAGGACCATGGCTCTGAAAATACTATGGTTTGACTGCTTCCTTTCCTGTTTGTATTTCTTTCATTTCTTTGTCTTATCTTACTGCTCTAGTGAAGCATTCTAGAAATACATTGAGTGAGAATGGAGGAAGTGAATACTCTTATGTTTGATGTTAGGGGAAATGCTTTTAAGCTTTTTTTTCCTATTTAGTATAATGTTGCCTATGGTTTTTCATGTACACAGCCTTTAATTTGTTAAAATATATTCCTCTGTTCACATGTTCTTTGGGGATTTTTGCTGTGATGGGTGTTAAAATTTATCAAATACCTTTTCTATATCTATTAAGATTATATTATGATTTTCATCTTTGAATCCATTTCTGTGATTTTTTTTTACTAATTTACTAAGTTGCAAATTTTGATCCACCCTTGCATTCTAAAACTTACTTTATCATGAAAGATTTTTTTATGCTTTTGTGAATTTGGTTTATAAGAATCTTATTAAGTTTTGCAACTATGTTCATTGGGAAAATTGATTAATAGCTTTCTTTTAGTGGGTATCTTTATTCAGTTCTGATCTCAGGGTAATGCTTGCCTTACAGGCTGACTTTGGTAGTAGTCTTTCTGTTTTATGGAACAGTTTAGAGAGTGTTACCATTGGACCTTACCTAAAGCTTAGACAGACTTTAGCCCAGAGTTCATCTAGTCCTAGTCATTTCCTTGTTTCTGCTGCTTTAATGGTTTGCTGTGGGTCTGTCTACACTGTTATGCCTCCTTGACTTAATCTGTAAGCAATATGTGTGTAGGGATTTATTCACTTTTTCTATACTTTCTGGTTTTTAATACAAATTTTAACAATATTCACTAATGTCCTATGAATTAGATGAAATATTATTATTATTAGAGATAATAACCACCCCTTCTTATGTGTAATTTTATTAATCTGGGTCTTCTCTGAATCTAACACCCTTTCATCATAAAGACCCCTAAAACACTAGGAATAGAAGGAACTTATCTCAGCATAATACTTGCTGCTTCTGACAGAGCTACAGCCAACATTATATTAGATAGGGAGAAACTCAAATCATTTGTACTAGAAACCTGGGTCTTCATTTCTCCAAAATTATTCAACATTGTGCTTGAAATCTTAGATACAGCAATAAGACAAAAGAAGAAATAAAAAAGGATATAAACTAGAAGGGAAAACATCAAAGAACCTTTATTTACAGATGGCATGATTCTATACAGAAGAGTCCCTAGAGACATTGCCAGAAAACTCTTATATCTTCAGCAGAGTAATGATATACAAAATCAATATACAAAAATCAGTAGCCTTTATGTATGCCAATAACAAACATACAGTAAAAGAAATCAAGGAAACAATCCTATCTACAATTGCTTCAAAAAATAAACAATACTTTGGAATAAACCTAACTAAGGAAGCAAAAGACCCCTCTAAGGAGAACTTGAAATCAGTAAGTAAAGTCAGAAAAGACTAGAAGATGTAGAGGTGGTAATTTTCATGGACTGTAGGGATTAATGTGATGGAAACAGCTATGTTTCCAAAAGCAAGATAGATCCAGTGCAGTCCCATCCAAACTTCAAATACATTCTCTGAAGAAACAGAAGTCTTAAAATTCATGTGGAAGCACAAAAGGCCCTAAAGAGTTAGAACAATGCTGAGCAAATTGATGAAGATGATGATGATGAAGATAATGATGAAGGTGATAATGAAGATGATGATGATGCAGGTGTTAACACCATACCTGATTTCAGTTTAAACTGCAGAGTCATAATAACAATAGAAAAAAAACAAAATGTAACAAAAAAACACAGCATGGTGCTAGACAAAACAGACACACAGACTACTGAAATAGAACGGAAAAGCCGGGCATAAATCCACACAACTTCAGCCACTTGATTTTTGGAAAAGACACTAAAATAAATATTGGAAAACAACCTTTTCAACAAATAGCACTGGGGAACCTGGATATCAACATGTAGAAAAATAAAACAAGATCCTTGTTGCTCATCCTGTATAAAGAATTTATTCTAAATGGACCAGAGGCCTCTTTGTAACACCCTGATCCTCTGAACTGTCAGAGGAAAAGGTGAAGAAGACATGGGCAGGAACTTCCAACTACGATGCTGGTCAGTGGCCAAATAACACCAACCCCTGACAAATGGGGCTCACGAAACTGCAGTCTGTTCAGAGCTAAGGCCACAGATAATCCAAGGGAAAGATGGCAGAAAATCTTTGCTGGCTGTACATATGACAGAGGATTAGTGTCTAGACTACACAAATAACTGAAAAAACCTAAACAAGAAATTAACCAAATCAATAAATGAATTAGTAGATGAACAGACAGTCTGAAAAAGTAAAATACAAATAGCCAATAAAAATGGATGAAATGTTCCACCTTGGGAGCCACCGGGGAAATGCAGATTAAAGCTACATTGAAGTTCCATCTCTCTCCTCAGAATGTCAGAAAACAAACTACAAAAGGTGGTGAGGGTGTGACACAGAGGGAACTGTTGTTACACTAGTGAGAGTCTACACAAGTCCAGCCACAATAGAAAGCAGTGTGGTACTTCCTCATAATAAGCTAAAATTGTTCCAGCTATACCACTGCTGGGTATTTAACCAAATCACAGAAGTCCATGTGAGTCACCATTCACAAGAACTAAGTTATGGAGCCCATTTAGGTGTGTGATAACAGCAGAGTGGATAAAGAAAGTATGCAAGCATACACAGTGGAGTTTTTCAGCCCTAAAAAAAAATAATGTAATTTACCGGAAATAGACGATGCACTGAAGATAAGCAAAGTAAGCCAGACTCAAACAGGCAAGCACTGTACTTGTTTTCTCATCTGTGGTTCTGAGATTTTACATGGATACAAGACACTACCTGTGTATGTATTCCATAAAAGTAGAAACAAAACTATTGTGGGAGGAAGAAGAAAGAACAGAGGTGACGGAGTAGATGGACATGAAGAGAATATGCTCGATGTATATACATGTGTGGAAATGTTTTGTGTAACACAGCATCATGTAAAATGAATATACACAATGAAAAATTGTCAAACTATGTCAGGATTTTAAAAGAGTGCAAGAAAGAGGATAAAATGTGAGAGCAGCTTTTCTGGGGTCTTCAGATATTTGGGATTGCCAGTTATGTCCATGGAGGCGGGGTAGTTGAACTCCTTGCCTTTGCTGTAGTTTATGCTGGTGACTGCCGGTGAGCCAGGCTACCGACCCCCGAGCTGGCTTTGCTCTAGTGTCTCCCTTCTTTGCTCACCAGAGGCCTCTGCTGGCCACACTTAGCTTTGCAGTCTGTTGCCGGGCAAATGCTCCCATCCTTCTGACACTCGGGGTGGCTAGTATCCTCATGGAGGGTGTGAGAAGCAACAGTACTGGAGACAGGCAGGAGAACTGTTTCTCTTTGTCGAGACCACCTGAGTATTAGTCAGTCCACTGCAGGGATGCAATTTCAACGTAAAACAAACCATCAGACCTTCAGAGTCGTGGGCTCTACAGTGGAGGACAGGAGAGGACAGATGGCCCAGAGGTTGGTTTACCCACTGGCCTCAGATTCAAGGTTTTCACATTCCAGGGTTATTGTCGGTAGAAGAGATCTGTTCCCCACCACTGAGGGACTGAGGGCAGGGTTGCTGTGCCCACGAGTTCCGCTGCCTGAGTCGATGGAGTTTCTTGGCATCTACACTTCTTGTCAGAGACTGTCTCTCTCCTTCTGCACAACAGCACCCCGGATATACTGCTTACCCTGCAACTGTGGCATGTTAAGGCCCCTAACTTGTGGTTGTCCCCACTCTCAGACTCTCCGGGTAGCCTAACGTTAAACAGTGGTGCTCGTGTGGAGGTGTAAGGACAACTCTGAGGAGTGATCTCTCTCCTTCCTCCATGGGGGTTTCGGGGACAGATGTCGGGTGGTCGGGCTGGGCAGCAGGGCCTTCGCTTGCTGAGCTAGCTCACTCAGCACTCTTATTTAATATCATACACTGTGTGCTATGATGAAGAAACAGACTGACAGGTGATCCCAAACTGTCTTACTGTCTTCTTCTGCCCTTTTCTTTTCTTTTCTTTTTTGGTTTCTCTGTGTAGCTTTGTGCCTTTCCTGGGACTCACTTGGTAGTCCAGGCTGGCCTCGAACTCACAGAGATCCACCGGTTCTGCCTCCCGAGTGCTGGGATTAAAGGCATGCACCACCACCGCCCAGCTTCTTCTGTCCTTTTAAAAGTAATGTCCTTACTCAAGCACTGGATTTCAGAGCAATTTTGTATTACAGTGACTTTTGGGGTATAACTATGACAAATAGATAAAATTATGGCAGTTGTTGCTGTGCTAGTTTTCTCCCCCTTGCCCACTTCTCAGCGTTGACCTCTACTCTCTGCCCTCTGAGCTTCTGACACTTTATATTTGCTCCTCTTTCAGCGTCTCAGGCCACCGCTTCATCCTCTGCCAATGACACATGGAAACTCTGCATTGGAAACTGTAGCTAATGCAGCAGGGTTGGTGTCTTGAAAGTGGAACCATAGAGACTGTACTTAGAGGGCTGGATCGCGAGGATAACCCTGCATGAGTAGATTGATGCTGTCATCGCAGGCGTAGGTTAGTTACTGAGGCAGGATGTTCCTAATAAAGATGGATTTGCTCGGTCTACTCCCTTCACCATGGCATCTGAGAAGGTACAAGTTTTCTTGCCCTTCAGCCTTCCATAAGAAGGCTATCGACATCGGCCTGCTCAGCCTCTATTCTTCACATAATGTATTCCCTAGTTACTCTGCTGAGCAGTATAAAATAGGCCAAGTCTCTGAATGTTCACTGTGCCGTGTTTCAGGCCGCCGGCGTCTGCCTCCAGTGTCCTTCCTCCCTCCCTTTTCTTGCCCCAGAGAAATTAGCGTCCTTCTCCCGCGTGGGCATTGTCTGCGCACTCAGTGGATCTGCACTCGCCTGTCCGCTTCAGTGGTGCTTTTTTTTTTAAATTGATTGGTGATTACAGCTGTTTTTCTTTTCTTTGTTTTGACACTGGGTTAGGGATAATTTGAGGTACTTGAATGCTTTAGAAATCTGGTCTGTAGATGAGTGCACAACAATAACTTCTAAAAGGCAAATACATTAACACAGAGTCTTTTAGGAATAAATGGTCAGCTGTGCCTAAAGTATGACACATTAGCATATCAGTTTTTCAGTGAAGTACAAAATTTGTGTCTGGTCTAACTATGGCCATCAAGAGACCTCAGACTCATTCCTGTTTGGTTAAGCAATCGCCATTGTTACTTTATAGTATTTCAGGATGTATTCATTCATGGCTTCCTTCACTGACAAGATGGATAATAGAGGTTCATAGCGGCAGGAGCCAGTGGGTTTCATGAGGACCGGCAGAAACATGGGGAATTTGCTTGGGGGTTTTATTCCTGCCTTGCTCCTGCTCCTCCTGTTTCTTCTCGCTCTTTCCTTTGAGGTTGATCCTGCTGGAAGCAATGCATATATAAATCAGCGTCTGCCAAGGAGTGATCCAAAAATAAATTGAGTGTTCAGGAATGGAGCGATATAAAACAGTGACTGTAGATAAGCAGTCACTCAGGAGCAGGATCACAACAGCAAGCAGGGGAACCTCTGTCAGCTTTCCTAGTGTCACATAACTCTGTGATTTTAAATGAGATTATTATGTGTCTTGCAAAGGAGGAGAATATTCTGACAGGAAGACTCCAGACAAGTGACTCTGAAGAGATGATAGTAGTGTTGGGAGTTTATTGGAACCCAGTTGACTCAATTAGAAGCGTAAAACCCATTCATTCTCCATGCAAGGCATTAAAAATGCATCAGGTTTTTTAAGGTAAATCAGTTCTTACATATGCAGAGAAATAGGTTAAATAAAGTCTCTGGGCTAATTTTTGTTCATAAACTACTCACCTTTCCCTTCATCGGGGCCACTCTGCCATTGACAGAGCAGTTGTGTGTAGTCTGGCATTCATCACATGAAAATGCCTATCTGGGGCCATATGTTGGGAGATGATTGTGATCATTGATTTCACTATTAAGTGACTTTCCCATGTGTAGGTATCACAAAACTGTGTGAACCCTCACTTACGTGCTGCCAAAATGTTGTTCATGGTGTATGACTTCTAAGCCAACGTGAGTAGAGACAAAGCTCATTGTACATCATGGCCTAAGTCAATATTCCACTTCTCACCGTTCATTGTATCTTTACCTCAACAGTAGAGGTGTAGTGAGCACAATTCAGAGGGATGCATGGAACTTAAACAGTCAAGCCTCCAGTTCGTAAGCCATGTTTTGTGCTAAGAACTTTTGCAGAGCTGGGACTTGAAGAGATGGCTCAGTGGACAAGCACATCTGCTGTCCATGCAAAGCACCTGAGTTCAGTTCCCAGGACCCAGGTCCAGTGTCTCACAAGCACCGTGACTCCGGCTCTGATGCATCCAGCATCTCTGCCTTCATGTGCATAACACATGACACACACAGACATGTAATTCAGAATAAATATTTTTTAAAAAGTTACAGAATTGTGATTATCTAATAGTATAACAAAAATATTATTGCTGAAATAGCAGATAGCTAAAGAAAAGCAAGCTAAATTCAGTGTTGGGTGGGCTTTTCAGATATGCTCTAAGTTACAAGAAAATTACTATAGAAAGTCATAATTTTTCTTTAAAAATATTTTTAGAATGTCATTAAGAGTCATTTTATTGCTACTCTTTTTTTTCCAGAGCAATAATATTTGGTTTTACTCTAGGTCCCTGGACTATCTAGTCTCAGATTTTTGGCTACCCAAGTATCAGCCAGTGGTTCCATTTCATAGAGCAGACCTTAAGTCAAATCAGATATTGGTTGGTTACTCCCACAGCGTTGTGCCACTGTTTGCCCATCATATCTTGTAGGCAGAGTACCACTGGAGACTGAAGGGTTTGTAGCTGGGTTGGTGTTTGCGTTTAAAAATATTTTTGAAAGTCCTTTTGAAAGCCGTGGCTGATGGTATGGCCATTGACAAACTCATCAGAGAAAGGCAAACACTCTGCACTAATGTTTACAGTGATAATAAGAATAATGATATGCTACGAATTAGTGTTATCTTTAAACATTGCTAAAATAATTTATAAATACATAGTCCATGGACTAATATAGTACCTGAAAATATTTGTCTGCACAGTAACAGAATTCAGAGAAAAAAATTTCCTCCTGTAAATCTAACCTTGCATCTTAAAATCATATTAATACAATAATAATAACTTTTAAAAACTGGTTGGGAGTGCGAATATGGCTTAGTCTGGAAAGTGTCCACTGTGTAAGAATTAGGACCTAAGTTTGGATCCCAAGAACCCACACAGAAAGCCAGACACAGGGCTGACAAGACTGCTCAGTGGGTAAAGGTGCTTTCAGCCAAGTCTGACAACTTGAGTTCAATCCCAGGAGCCCGCATGGTGGAAGGAAAGAATCAGCTCCCACAATCTGTCTCCTGACCTCCACATGCATGCCATGGCATGTACACATTCTCTCTCTCTCTCTCTCTCTCTCTCTCTCTCTCTCTCTCTCTCTCTCTCTCTCTCTCTCACACACACACACACACACACACACACACACACACACACACAAATAAGTACATAAATGTAATTTTTAAAAAGCCAGCCACAGCATGTATCTTAACCCCAGCACCAGAGAACACAGAGACAGGTAGAGCCCTGGAGCTCATCGGCCGGCCAGCCTACCAAAGTCAGTGAGCTGCAAGTTCAGTGAGAGACTCTGTCACACACACAGAAGAAAGTATGTGGGGAGTGAGTGATAGGAAGACAGTGGATGGCAACCTTGGGCCTTACACTCGGGAACCACATACCTAGGTGAAAGTAACAGAGAGAGATGGGTAAAGGCACCCATATCTCATGTTCTAAATGGAAAGGAATGATGGCTTCTGACTGTTTTCTCCTTCAATCGATTGTCCACATGATTCCACGTTTTCTACAAAAATAAGATGTAAAGAGTAAATTAAATAAGGAAATGTTCAGCCAAAGGGGCATGAGGCTGAAGTCTGGGGGCTGCATGGGCTTTTCTGAAGGTGCTAAAAGTACGACAGACAGAACTCATCTCCGTACATCATTCTGTAGCCTGGATGATGAGAACCACATCTATGATACAGATAATGATGAGGATTAAGTGAGGATTAAGTGAGACAGTTCATATCAAGCATTTAACACAGTACTTAGCCCATCATAATACAATCTCAACTTAAACATAATCTATTGCCATTGTTTTTCTTGTTATTAAAAAATTAGAGATTTGGGGGGCTGGAGAGATGGCTCTGCAGTTAAGAGCACTGACTGCTCTTCCAAAGGACCTGGGTTCAGTTGCCAGCACCCACATGACAGCTTGCAACTGTCTGTAACTTCAGTTCCAGAGGAACCAACACCCTCACACAGACATCATTTAGGCAAAACACAAATGAACATAAAATAAAAATAAGTAATTTTTTAGAGGAAAAATATCAGAGATCTTGAGACTAGAGAGATGGCTCTGCGGTTAAGAGCACTGGTTGCTCTTCCATAGGACCCACAACCATCTGTAACTCCAGTTGCAGGGGATCTGCCCTCTTCTCTCCTCCACAATTACTAGTCATTCACACTGCACAGACAGGTGTACAACCAGAACATCAATACACAACACTCAAAAATAAGCATTTTTAATTGAAAGCCCTTGGAAGACAGATGAAGCTACTTCACAAGACAGTGATGAGGCAGAAAAGATGGCACAGTGATTAAGTGATTAAGAGCACTTGCTACTCTTACCAAGGAGCAGATTTTGGTTCTTACATATATCTGTAAGTCCAGCTTCAGGAGATCTAATACCTTGGTCTGGACACTGTGGACACACACGGACACACACACACACCACCACCACCACCACCACCACCACCACCACCACCACCACCACCACCACCACCACCAGCAGTAAAAATAAATATTTTTTAAAGAGGATGAGTTTCTAGACAGTAAACCCAAAGTGTGCTAAGCAATCACCGAGCTGTGCTGCACTCAACTATTCAATCCACCGATGCTCTCAGGATGGGCGCCTCGGGGAGTCCACTGGTGCACAGAGATCGAGAGGGCACAATGCCAGCTGGTTGGAGAAACTGGCAAGGCAAATGCTACCTATTGTCTAGTGTGTGTGTGTGTGTGTGTGTGTGTGTGTGTGTGTGTGTGTGTGTGTGTGTGAATATATCAAGAATTTTATCATCCTGTTTCATTTTGAGTGATATTTCATGTATTTCTGCTGATCATTAGAATACAGACTTTCCCAAGTTGGAGACATGAAATTTCAAAGGATTAGAGGTCAGATGGTTATGGCTCCAACTCATCTTCTTCCTTTTACATCAGTTTGGTCAAAGACAAAGACACCTTAACCAAAACTCAGATTGGAAATTCTAGCAACACACAGTCTGGAACACCAACTGATATTCCCACCCCAGTTTTTAATACTGGCATCAGATCATCAAACTATTATGCACATAAATTAACCTTGATTCCACTAATTATGAAAATTGCTTCTAAAACAAAAGCTCTGCCTCCAGATCCGAATGCTCAGAAATGATCTACCCTAGAGAATTGTAGTAGAGACAGAGAGAAGTGTGCCCCGCTCCCAGAAATGGCTATAAATGACCTTGGGCAAGGTAGTCAATATCTTCAACTTTCAGTTTTCTCAACCACAGAAGAGAAATGAGGCTACTATGTCACACTGGCTAGGATTGCTCAGCCACTAAAGTGCTTGCCACATGAGCATGAGGATCTGAGTTCAGATCCCCAGCACCCATATAATAGCCAGATGTGGCAATACATCTGTAGTCGCAGCACTCGGGACGCAGAAACAGAACAATCCCTGGGCTTGATAACACGAATTAGGAATTAGTAAACTCCAGGCTCAGTAAGAGGCTTGTCTCCAAATAAAAAGATGGAAAGTGGTCAATAAAGACACCCAACATTGTTCTCTGCCATCCACACAGAAACACATATCCACACAGACAAAAAATATTATGTTACAAAGTAATACTGAGAAATAAATGAAATAACAAACAAAACAGTGTCTGTCACATAGTATGCCTTCAGTCAAGATTACTGCTGTTATTATTATGCTAAGCGTTAAAAACAAATATCTGAGCCCTGGTATACTGCCCTGTGGCTACCGCAAGTTTATGTGAGCTTCCACAGCCATCATCTATGACCCTCTGTTCTGCAAACTTTATGTCCATTTCTTTGTGTGCCATATCATCATTCCTCGTAACTGCAAAGATGTCATTTTCTACTGTGCAGCTTTGAAGAACGTGTCAAATGGCATTGCTGATCATAGGCAAATCTGAAATCTGGGCTTAACTGTTTGTCACTGTTAACTATTTGGACTCCTGCATGAAAGCATGCTGCTCATGCCATCAGAGTCTGTGTGTTCGGTGATCAGTAACTCTGAAACAGTGCTGTATCCTTGTTCTCATTTTCATTTTATTAATTACTGGTGAACACTTTTAGTATTCTTTAATACAGCTATCACCCAATCATGTTTCTTCTATGAAATGCTCACTTTTATAATCATCTTTGGTACAATGTTTATGAGGTTATTTGTCTTTTTATCACTGAATCTTAAGATTTCAGTGAAATCTGCATAGCTAATAGTTTATAGAAACATTTATTGTAGGCAGCTTCTTCTGATTTATAAAAGACATTCCTTTGTTAAGGATAAGTGTAAACAGAGGCAGAGCTTGCTGTCTGTAAGCCCGGTTATACCAAATTACCGCTCAGAGGCTTATATTAATTACAAGTGCTTGGTCGATGTCTCAGGATTATTACTAGCTACAGCTTATATTTAAATTAGCCCATATTTCTTATCTATGCTTTGCCACATGGTTTGTGGCTTGTTACCTCATTTTCTCCACATCTTGCTTTCTCAGTGGCTGGCTGACGTCTGCCCCAATTCCGCCCTTCTTCATCTCTGTCCTCAGTTTGATTGTAACCTTATCCTGCTTCGCCATTGGCCAAAACTGCTTTGTTATCAGCCAGTGAGAGCAACACACATTCACAGCAAACAGAAGGACATCCCACAGCAGATAAGTCTTAATGGTTTGACATTGTGGTAATCAAATTTGATCAACTTCCTTTATGATTTTCACTGCTTGAGTTCTAAGATTCCTACTTAGTTCTATTGCTGTGATAAACACTATGACCAAAAGCAACTTGTGAGAAAAAGCAACTTCAGCTTACAGCTTACAATCCATCATGAAAGGAAGTCAGAACAGGAACTCCAGGCAAGAACTGAGGCTGAGGCCATGGAGGAGTGCTGCTTACTGATTCCCCACAACTTATCGGCCTGCTTTCTTATACAACCCAAGATCACCTTCCCAGGGGTTGCACTACCACAGTAAACTCGGACCTCCTACATCAATCTCCAGTCAGGAAAATGCCGCCACAGACTTACCTACAGGCAGGGAAGATAGAAGTAATTCTATATTTAGAGTGCCTGCTTCCCACATAACTCTAGCTTATGTCAAATTAAAAAAAAAAAAACCTAACCAGCACCTATCCCATGATAAATATGATGACCTGAGCTGAACCCACATAGTGGAAATAAAGAATCAACTCCTGAAAGATCTCCTCTGGTGTCCAAACATGTGATCTAATGGTACATGTGCCCATACATGAGTAAATAAATAAATTTTTAAAACTGAAGTTAACACCTATGCTGATTATGAAAGTTTTAAAGTTCTCCCTTTGCCTTTGAATGATATAATAATTGATTTTCATATATGATGTGACATATAAAACAGCTGTGTTTTCACCTTGTCGGAGAACTGGTTACCTTGGCATCAACTCACTGAATTCTTTTACTATTCATCTTCAAAATCAGCTCTGTCAATGTCAGTTTTCTGTATCTGAACACATTGATTTCTGGTCCTATTTAATGTATACATTAATTTGTCTATTACATTGCCAAGACTACATTATTCAATATAAGACAGTTTTATAATTATAAAAACAAGTTTTATAATCTTGGTATCTTGTAAAACAAAACAATCTTCCCAGCTGGTATTTTTTTTCCAAGAATGCCCTGTCCATTTTTCTCCTTTGGTCTTTCATGTGTGCTGTAGAAACTATTAGAACTGCAAACCAGGATGCTGACAGCTCTGTCTAGAAATTCTCAAGCAAGACTTGATGTGTTTTCCCAAGATTCAAGGCCAGTACTGGCATTAAGTCCAGTAGTTTCTTTGAAACTTTCTCTGAATTCTTTCCCTGAACCTGTTACTTCTAAAGGAAACATTAATGTGAAAAGTCCAATAGTTTCTTTGAAACTTTCTCCCAATTCTTTCACTGAGCCTGTTACTACTACAGGAAACATTAATGTGAATGATCTTTAAAATCCACATTCAGTTCAGGCTCTAGGCTTTGTCTCCTTTTCCCTATTTGTATACTGTATTAGCACACAGTTACTAAACCTCTAAGGGTTAACAATAATTTTAGGAAAAATGAAAAAAATTATATTTCAGTATAATTCTATATGAGGTTTTTTAAATACCTCATAGACATAGGAAGTAAGCAGAAACTATGTGCAAGAGCCAAAGCTGAAATAATTGAGTTTCAAACTAAATATTGATAATATCAGATAATAACTCTTGTAATTCAATGAACAGTCATGATTCAATAGTAATATAAAATGTTTTAATAAATAAGTATACAGAGCATAAAGAAAAACATTTCCTTACAGAAGAATGCCCGTTAATAAATGTAGAAGGAATGAGAGAAAATCAATATGAGCAAACACCGCAGTGATAATTGTTGTGGGCAAGATTCACTAATGGACTTCTGGTTTCCAGTCCAGTATGTAAGGAACTTAGAAGTCACCACTCCATGATAATAACAAAGAAATTGCTGATGAACTGAAAAATCAACATGTCTTCTTAAATCCATCAGGGACACAAAGTCATAGGAAATGAGCCAAATGGAAGAACAGCAGAGCTCTCTGATCTTAGCAGGAGCTACCCTTAGAAGAAACTCTTTGGTCAGACACTAACCTGCTTGGATTTTAGCAGAGTCTCATTTATGCAACAGAAATACCCAACTTTACCTTTCTGTAGCCATCCTGTTGCCCCTAAGGGTTAACGGGGGCGGGGGGATCAACAATGAAGAAGCAACTGGTGATGTTCGCAGTCCATCCACACAGGCTTCTTGAAAGATGGAGACCTCAGAGGACAGCGAGTTCTTCCTCCCCCAGCTTTCCAAAAGCCTCATCTCTTAACAGTATTACACTGGGGAGTGAGGCAGCAACAAGAACTTCGGAGAGGCACGAGAATCCCAAGGGTCATCAAAGATCGCACCTTTTCCACATACAAAATGACTCATTGCATAGTCTCAAACTCTTAACTTACTTAAGCATCCACTCAAAAGTCTAACATCTAATACTTCATCTAAATGCTGTTTACATTAGATATGGTTAAGGTAGGGTTCTGTGTGAGACAAATTGGTCCTCAACAGCGAGCCTGTGAAGCTGAAGAAGCTAGAAGGCTTCCAAAGCACAAAGTCAAGTCTAGCCTAAGATACACAGTTCCCATTCTAAAAGTGGAAAACAGAATAGAAATGGAGGCATGGGTCTCAAGTAAGTCCAAAACTCAATTGAGACTTTAAATACTAAGGCCCCAGAAAAATAATGTTTCCTTCATGCCCTACTTTCTGGGCGGATGATGGTGGATATTAGCCCCCATGTATTCTAGATATATGTACTCCATGGTCTTGTGCAGGCCCTACCATGTGCTTGTCCTTGTTTCAGGTGTTCCTATAAGTCACACTGAAACCACACATTGGTGGCTCTTCAGTTCTGAGGCCTCAAAGAAGCCATGTCCTCACAGGCTGTGTTGGTCTTTGCCCTGAGTAAAGGTTCCAATGGTTCAACCCTATGACACTCCACTATCTGTGTCTCAAGGCTCTCCAGGAAATACTTTGAAACTTGCAAAGCTAGCCTTGTCCATACGACCCTTGAATTCTTCACATTTTAGAGGTATCACCACATGGATGCACCAGAATTCACTCTGTTGCTTCTGGAAGGGTTGCCCATAGTACAGGATCCATTTGGATCCATTTGGATCCATTTGGCATGTGCATAGATAACTGAGGATTTGTGTACTGGAATATGGAATATTCCTTCTGAGCCCTTTTCAGAATGGTCTTCACTGTTCTTATGCCTGTCCACAGCCACTCGATTACCCTCCAACAACCTGTGGCTTTCTCTACAGCTTACTTCTTCTGAATCCTTGCCAGAACAATCTCTATCTCTTTTTCTGGCATTCACCTCTAAAATATTACAGCCTTTGCCTGTTATCTAATTCCAAACCTACTTCAGTATGTTTTGTGGTATTTATTATAGCAGTACCCCACTCTTGTACCAATTTTGTCCTGAATCTGCTCAGGATCCTATGTAGTATGTAAGAAAGGAGAATTGATTCTTTGAGGCTCTGGAGCCAAAAAAGTCCAAGATCAAGACACCAGCAGGGTTATGTCTAGCAAAGACCTACCTATAGCAGATGACTCCATATGTGCACTGAGGTGGTAGAGAGCACAAAACAGAGAGGTCACTGATTCAAGCCCTCTCCTGAGAACGCTAGTCCTATTCAAGAAGGTCGAGCCCTCCTGAGCTAATCAGCTCCTAAAAGGCCCAAGCCTCCTAAGATGACTGCATTGGGTTTTGAGTTTCAACACGAATCTTGGAAGAACATAAACATTTAAACTATAGCAATCACCAACCTGGAATTCTGTTCCTGTAAAATTATTCTGCAAAAGTGAAAAAGAAACACACCAAGAGGAACTAAAACTAAGAGAGTTGTTGCCAATACATCTGCCTTTGTGAGAAATGGTTTGTTTTGTTTTGTTTTCAGAGAAAGGAAAATGATCTGGGCTTAGATCTCAGATCTGTATGAAGAAAGAGGACTAAGAAATGAACATAATAGAAAAATAATTGTTTTCTTTTTTCTTCTTTTTTTAAACTTTTTTACTGATTGGATTTCACATCATGCAATCCAATCCCATGCATCTCCCCATCCATTCATATCCACTGGCTGCCCTTGCAACCTCCCCTGCAAAAAAATAAAATAAAATTTAAAAGAAAAAAAAACTAACTAACATACAAAAATGTCCCAGCACAGAATCTGCAGTTTAGTCCATACATCTTTACTTGTGAGTGTTCCTTGCAATGAGTCATTGGTCTAGTTTGAGGCCTCTGGTTTCTGTTATACCCTGGATACTGAGCCTTCCTCTCTGGGACTCCTCTTGGACATCCTGTTGTTTCTTTGTGTCATGGAGATCCTGCAGCTTTGGATCTGCAGGTTCAGTCTTTTCACATGCTCCAGTAGTTCATTGATGAGGTAGTTGTTGGGGTAAGCCAATTGATAACCCTGGTTCATGGGCCTGGGTGGCAGCTGGGTTAGTCAGCCTGCCAGGTCTCCCTCTTTGACACTACCAGGGCAAGCTCTCCAGCATTGCCCGAGCTAGCTTACCAAGTACAGCAGGCAGCAGGAGCCAGGGCTTTCTCCTGCTCTCACACCCGCAGGTAGGCTCACCTGCGCCAGGGCCAGCTCTACTATTTTGCCCAGAGGAGGTGCAAGGTCCACTCTTCTGAGTGTGGCAGTTAGTTAGGTGCAGGGCCCACTCTCCTGAGTGTGGCAGTTAGTGAGGTGCAGGGCCCACTCTCTCGCTCTAGTGCCCCCAAGGCCAGCTCTTCTGCCTGGCACAGGTGGCAAGGGGTGGGGGAAGGTCATCTTTCCCTCATGCATACCATCTCATGACAGGTGAAGAGTGGAGTCAGCTCTCTTGATTTCATGCCCTCGGGGCCAGCATACCTGTACCCCCATCAACAGGGTCAGCTCTAATTCTATTTTTAAGCTTGAGAACAAGTTTATTAGAATTTCAAAATTAAAATCCCAGAGCATGTAAGCTGTAAATTTTAGTAGCTGGCAAGAGGAGAAGAATGAAGAAGAGAGAGTGGGGGCGATAACTTTTCAGTTAAGCCAAATGTATGCCAGTCACAGAGTAGAGGAAGGGGCTCTAGAGAAAGCCTGCTCTAAACGTACGGGAAAGCATGCTCAGAAATGGAAAGATAGAAGAAAAAGAAGTACAAAGTGGCAAAGCTGTGCTCTGTAGGAGGTAGTGTTGGGGTTGCAGGGATTATGGGAAAGAAAATAGATTTATGTAAGAGAAACTGGCTTCCTACCAGGGTGGTCCTTGGTCAGACAGTTGACCTGCCTGATTAGCTTAAATCTTTAAAAGGGGAGACAAGAGTGTGTCTCCCATGTAGAGATTGATTTCAGTAGTATTTCATATAGTATTTCACTACTATACATAAATTGCCCTTTGAAGAAGTAACCCCCAAATCATATAGAAGATGGATGGAAGTTGGAGAATAGACATACTTCACACTTAGTGAAAATTTAGAGACCCAGTTCAAAAGCTGCTCACTAGGAGGGATTAACCTCTGGAACAAAGCTTGAGTCCCATGCCCACCCACCACCCAACCCCACATGTACCTCCAGACAGGGGTGATCATTTAGTAGAAACTAGAACTCCCTCAGGAACTCCTAACCAGAGAACCAAGGTCATTCCTGGAAGTGAGGCTGTGGGGATATTTTGCTAACAAACTACAAGTAATAGCTTGTTGAAAATAATAACAGCAAGGTATTGGATTATACATTCTCACATAGATGTACTTATGCTAAAGAAAATGAAAGACATAAACACTGAAAGAACCAGAAGGGAGGGGCTTCTTACAAAGCAAAATGCACTACTCATGGAGTGGTGTAGTGCTACTTCAGAGTGGACTTGGATTCACTGTAAATAAATACATTGTCAACTCTATGGCAATCACTAAAGAACTTTATGCTTAAAGGGAGAATATGGACTTATCTAACACGTCCAGTCAGAAGCAGGGCAAAAAAAGTCATAGAAAACCAAAGCAGGAATATAAAACAAGAGCAATAAACAGAAAACTAACCAACAGGATAGATGTTTATTCCATTATACAGATAATCACTTAATATCAGCCCTCTAAATACTCAGGGATGGTTAGAAATGGAGAAAAAGACAAGATCTACCTTCTGTCCATGAAATTCCCACATAAAGACAAAAAGTAAAAATAAAAAATAAAGGAATGTAAAAAGACATATGTCATGATAGAGAAATATGTATCATGATAACTAATTAAAAGGAAACAAGGACATCTGAACTAATTTTGGGAAGAAAAACTTCTAGGAGAGTGGAATGTCACTTTGAGTAAAAAGATACCACATAATGATAAAGAAATCTATTCTTCAAGAAGGTATAACTATCTTTAACATGCATGAACATAGGACTGTCAAAATATGTGAAGCAAGAACTGATAAAAACATAAATAAAAAAACACATGAATCCATGCTATTGTTAGAAACTTCAAATCCTCTGTGTTAGAGATGGGTAGCTCTAGCTAGGATGTGATGAACTCGGTGTTAGCAGCACCTTTCATCAACTGAACATATTAACATCTATAAACTACTTTATTCAACAGTGGTAGATAAAACATTCTCCTGAAGCATATATGAACCTTCACAAGGACAGAATACAATCAGATTGTAAGTTACACTGTAGTAATATTTTTTCAGATAAAGTCTCATGTATCTCAGGCTGGCCTTAGACTTTCTATATAGCTGAGGATGACCTTGAACCTCTGACCTTTCTGGGACCTCTTAAGTACTGGAATTACAGATGGTGCCACTATGCTGGGTTTATATGGCCCAGAGCTTTATGCATGCTAGGCAGGCTACAAATGAGATACATCTCCAACCCCCACCTGAGTGAATTTAAAATACTAAAAATCATACAATATGTATTTTCAAGTCATGATGTTATTAAACTAGAAATTAATAGATAGCTAAAATATCCCAAAATTAAACTTAAAGATTATACAACAGATTATACAACTTAATAACACATAAATCAAAACCTCAGCAAAAATTATAAAATATTTTGGATTCAATGAAAATGATCATTTATTAAAGGTGTGAAAAAACAGTGAAAGCAACAGTCAAAGAGAGGTTTAAGGCACTGAGTGATGCTCAGAAAGAAAAAGATATCTACTGTCAACTATCTAAGGTTCTAGCTTACGAAACTAGAAAAAAGAGAACAAAGTAATACAAATTAAGCAGAGGAAAAGAAATAAAAAATTAAAGCAGAAATCTATAAAACTGAAAATGGGAAAATATTGGGAAAAAGTTACAAAAATAAATATAGTTCTTTTTAAAGGACTGGTAAAATTAGTAAGTCTTTAAGTGAGTAAAGCAAAAGAGATGAGAGAAATTACTGTAATTGGAAGTGGAAGGACATCACTGCAGATATTGTGGTACTAACAGGACAAAGACGGGTGTTGTCAGTATTCTACATCTCAGATCTGATGATTTAATTGATTTGGATTATCTTTGGATGACAAAATCTTCCAAAATTCGTATCCAAACAGTAATTCCTCAAATCCTGCATGAAACCAAGCCAATACTGTCTCTCCAAACAGAAAGCACAAAGCCAGCTGGGTTTGTTGGTGAACTCTGGTATTTAAGGAAGACATTATATCAATTGTTTATAGTCTCTTCCACAAGATACAGTGTGATCCTTTCTAACTCTGTTTATGAGGTCAACATTACTCTAATAACAAAATCAAAGAAAATATAAAGAACTGTATTCATGACCAAGTGGAATTAATTCAGGTAGGAAAGTCTAGTTCGCTCCTGGAAAAGTGATTAACATAACAGTGTTGTGGAGAGAGCTAATTCAAGATAGATAGATAGATAGATAGATAGATAGATAGATAGATAGATAGATAGATAGATAGATGGATGGATGGATGGATGGATGGATGGATGGATGGATGGATGGATGGATGGATGGATGGATGGATAGATAGATAGATAGATAGATAGATAGATAGATAGATAGATAGATAGATAGATAGATAGATAGATAGAAATTAGATTAGATAGGTGTTATAAAAATGTTTTAGAAGAAACAGTAGTCCATTGACAGAGAACTACTGGGATTTTCCCCACTTGTGAGTCATCCAACAAATGGAAGATGCTCGAAAAGCCAATGGTACACACAGGAAGAGGCAGGTGCTATGTCAATGCCCCACTAAGAATGTGGAGGCTTGGGGCCCAGCACTTCTGTAGCTTTTTCCTCAACTCACTGTCCTGCCCCCATTCTCAGGAATATTTATTTCCCTCTTTTAATAAACTGTATTTTTTTACTTCTAACTGTGTGTTCCTGGTCCAGTACTCTGTGGGGCACAGAACCTGGGTACTACAGAAACTGCTCCAGGACTCAAGTCTGTGCCTACAACAATAGCCTAAAGAGGATATTACCGGTTTATATCAACAGATCCAGGGCAGCATTTGACAAGAACCAATGCACACTGATTGTATGCCTGCCCGCAAACTTCAAACTGAGAACTTCCTGATAGATGTCTACACACAAACCCTTCAATATGTATAATATTTAATGGCCAGAAGCTTAAAGCTTTTCCTCTGACCAGGAACAAGGCAAGAACACCTCTTTTCACTGGTGCTTTTCAGTGTATTACTGAAGCCCTGGTATGACCAGGCATTTAAATTCATTAAACCTTAAACAGTTTTCTTATATTTTAAAAGAAGTTAGTATATAATTTTATTTTTAATATGGACTTGCCTGAAGTATCTCCACATAGGGTGGGCACCCAGAATCTCCCTCACTGCCTATACATTTATTGCTGTTTGTTTTCTTGATGAGAGCCATTCTGACTGGGTGACATGGAATCTCAGTGTCGATTTTATTGTCATTTTCCTGATGACTAATCATATTGAGCACTTTCTTGTGTGCTTATTTATCACTTACACTGTTTTTAATAATGTTCACAACGTTATACGTTCCTCACATGGAGAAAATAAATGAAGCTGAAGGGTGCTGCTAGAAAAAACGATGAACAAGGCTCAGAGAGAGAGAACGAGAGGAGGATGGGGTGAATATGATCACATGATACACTCTTAGAAAATGTGTGTTGAAATCCATTATTTTCTACAATTAATATACACAAATTTTAAGGTTCTATTTTACTCGTTAATTCAATTATTGAATAGGTTTAGAATATTTGTTCCTTTAGTGTTTGGGTTTTCTAGTTCTTTAGTCTTAACCCACGATCTGATGACTAGCTGGTCTAGATTGTCCCGTTCTGTAGCCTGCCTCTTCACTCTGGATCATCTCCTTTGTCCTGCAGATGCTTTTTAACCTGATACAATTCTCCTGTCAACTAGTGTTATTTCCTGGCCTTTTTGGAGTCATTTCTGGAGCCGTTCAGAAGCCACTGCGTATCCCTGTATCTTGAAGCATTTTCCATTTTCCTCTAATAGCTTCCAAGCTCCTGGTCTGACATTAAGGCTCTAGGTCCATTTTGAACTGCTTCTTTGTACAATTGAAAGATGGGGATCTAGTTGCAGACTCCTACATGAAGTATCCAGTTTCCACAGCAACAGCTGTTAGTCCATGTTTTCTGTACATTTGTCGAGAATCGGATGGCTGTGGCTGTTGGACTTTCTGTCTGGGACTTCTGCTCCCTTCGTTCGTCCATGAGTCTGCTTTGCACTCGCACAAGGCTGGTTTCTGTCGCCCTGGCTCTAGTACATCTGAAGTCAAGTCCTGGGACCCCTGCAGTGCTGCTTCCTTCAGGATTGTTTTGGCCATTGGGAATCTCCTGTGCTTCCACATGAATCATGGAGTATGTTTTGTTTTGTGAAAAATGACGTTGACTTTGATAAGGATTGCATTGAATCTACAGGTCATTTTCAGCAAAGGGAGCCATTGTCACAACGCTAAGCCATGTTCTGATCCATGAACACGGAAGGGCTCCCACCATTTGTGTCTCCTTCGGTTTCTGTTTTCAATGGTTTAGAGATTTACTCTAGAAGTCTTTAGTCTCATTGGTTAAGTTTATTCCTTGGTATTTTATGTTGTTTGTTTGAGACCGTTGTATTATTTTCTTGATTGCTTTTCAGAAAGCTTGGTAGATGAAAAGCCTCTGGTTTTTATTTGTTGGTTTTGTATACTGCTACTCTGCTCAAAGTGTTGAGCACTTCTCTGAGTCTTCTGGTGGGATCTTTTAATCATGAGCTTGTATCACCAATAAATATAGATAATTTTACTTTCTTTCCTGTTTATAAGACTTTTATTTTGTTATCCAGGCCAACTAATCTTTTTCAATAGGACCAATGCTATAAAATAGAGAAAGAAATAGCCACCTCAACAAACAGTTCTGCAGCAACTGGACATTTGTATCTAAAATAATCCCAACAAAAATATTGCACAGTTAACAAAAATTAACTCAAAATAGATTATAGATGTAAATGAGAAGACCTGTGAAAACTTGGTTAGGCATAAGAATGACTTTTTAGGTCCATGACCCATAGAAGAAATAATTTGCAAGCTGAACTTCATTAAAAGTGAAAATATCAATCTGTGGACTGGGAGGTGGCTCATATGGTAATGTGCTTATTTCCTGAGCCCTAGGACCTGAGTTTGGATCTCTACACCCAAGTAAAAGAAGGCACACTGGTGCAAGTCTGCTCCCAGCCATGCTGGTAGAGGTGGCCAGAGAAGCGTAGATCCCCAGGGCTCAATTGCCAAGAGTGCAGCAGCCAGTCAGCAAGCTCCAGGCTCAGTGATAGAATCCACATCAAAGAGTAAAGTAGAGAGCAGCCAAGAAAGACACCTAATATCAACCTCTGCCCTCTACATGCATATGTATTCACACATATACACGCACATTTACATGCACACATGTGCATAGATTGTACGGTAATTACATCTATCTGTAAAAGCACTATCAAAAGAATAAAAATGGCTGGAAGTGTAGTTCAGGTGTAAAATACTCATACAGTCCCTAAGTTTGATCCCAAGTACCCCAGGAACAATTTACAAAATACATATCTAAGCAAGTATACAAAGGATTCTTAAGACACAACAACAAGAAACCAAGCTACCCAACTTAGAAAAAATTAGCCCTAAATCTTGATACCTCACCAAGGAGGATATTCAATGAGAACTAGCCATAGGGAGAGATGCTTCCCATCATATGTCCCTAGACATCCATATCTGAAAAAGATAACAAGATACCACTACACATGTGTTTGAATGAGTACCTGACCACTGACATCATGAAGTGGTGATGAACTGGGGACCACAAAGAGTTCTCATCTCTCTTGATGAAGAAGCAAAATGTACAACTGTATCCCTAATTGCTAATCCTCAAAAGCAAATGAGATGTCCTTCAGTGGGTTACTACCTATGCTGTATTACTACAACTGTGATATACCCATACAATGGCATATTAGCCAGTGATAAAAATCAAAATGAACTAACAACTACAAAAAGATATGAAAGTCACCTTAAAGTCATATTGCCAAGTAAAAGAAACTAATCTGAAACTGTGTGTTATAACATTCCACTCTACGACATTCTGGAAAGGGCAATATTAGTAAAAAGTTTAGTGGTGGCCATTGTTTAGGAAGAAGGGATGGAGTGGCCACCTAGAGGGTTTTTATAAACTAAATGAAACTAAATGCTAGACACATTTTGTATGTATTTGTAAAAGGTCATGGGATTCATAGTCAGAATTAGCCCTGCTCTTAACTATGAGCCTTTGGAGATGATAATATAAAAATAGAGGTTCATCCTAGAAAACAGATGCGCCATTCTGATATGTAGTGTTGGGAGGGGGAGTCACTGGACATGTGGGAATGCTGCCCTTTCTGCTCAGCTTTTCTGAGAACTATTTTCTAAATAATAAAGTGTATTCATTTCCATACCCCTTGAGTCTTCACCATTTGGAAAATAAATAAATTATTGTTGGTTAAGAAACCCAACACTATGGACATAATCAAGTGATTTGTCATTTGATATTAATAATAAATGATACTGATGTTACTGTTACTTGTAATAACTGTACAATATCAGCTACTCCTGATAGTATGCAGCAAAACACAGAATTATTGCTGCGTCATTGTTTCCTATACTATTTCATTTCAGTCTAATCATGAGCAAACATCAGATAAACCTCTTGGGAGCTGTTTCATGTGAGAACTAGTCAGTGCTTGTTAAAAGACAAGGACCAGGCTAGAGAAGTCAACACTGGAAGTATTTGCCACACAAGCAAGAGGACAGAATTCAAGTCCCCAGAGCCCACACCACTGCCGGGGAGCACAGCTGCCCACACACAGTTCCAGCCTTGAACTGGAATGCAGGGCATCCTTGGAGCTGGATTAAGTAAAGCTACGCTTATGTGTGCCTTCTGGGCTTAACTGAGAGACCCTACCTCAAAGAAGAGTAGAGAAAGATTCCCACAGTCACCCTTGGCCTCTGTGTGCACACACATGTGCACCCTCATGCACCCATAGACACACTCGCCCACATGTGTGGACGGACGGACACACACACACACACACACACACACACACACACACACACTCTGCATGCATGCATACGCCCACTTAAAAGACAAGGAAAAGTGAAGAAACACTGAAGGTGGGCGTGACTAAGCAGAAGGCCCAAGTAGACCGGAGACTCGAGCAAAGGGAGGACTCTGAAGGAAGTTGGGGTGTTTGCGTGCCAGTGTTAATTTCCTGATTTCATTCATTGTACTACAATTATGTAAACTGTTAAAATTAGATGAAGCTAAGGGATGCTATGTGGAAAGCTATGCATTACTATTTTTGCAAACTTTCTATAATTTTCATATTTCTTCAAAATAAGTTTTTGTTTAGGAAAAATGTATTGTTTGTTTTCTGTGTCTGCTTTCCTCACCAGGGTTTTTCTAATCATTTTATCCACCATATTCTCAAATTTGAAAGCCAAGACGTAACATTTTTGAGACATTTTTATCAGCTTTCTGTCCCAACCTATTTTGGGATATCCTTCCCTGCCTGCTATAACTTCAGAGCGTGTTCTTTTTCCGTACCCTACAGATTCCATTTCAATTTTAGTTGCTGAAGCTCCTTCTGCTCTCCTTTTGTACTCTGCTTAATTACTGGAGTAAAGCCTAGGGCTAGGTCCACTAAGTGAAAATGAGGGGGGTCAGGATCGGTAGCTCCTTGTCATCACCTGGAAGCGTGTTGGTGTTGGTCAGGCGAGAGTCATGGTGGACCGCTTAGTCCTCTTCCAAAGGTTGCAGGAGAACCCACTCTTTCTTCACCGTTGAGTTCATATTCAGATCTCCTGACCTGCTCTTTCTTCACTGTTGAGTTTATATTCAGATCTCCTGATTCTCCCACTCCTTGACTTTTCCTCCCAATCTCATTCCTCAACTTCGTGATGAAAAATGTACTTCTTTTTTTATTATTAAGAAGAATAAAACTATTCTTCAAAAAGGAATTCATTAGCCTCTGACATTTGAGGGAATCATGAATACTGGTGTTATTGCATATGAGTTGTCAAATTTAATCATCATATAAACACTTTGACGTTGCTCTTTATGTAGGTAATACTGTTTTGCACTCTTTCTCCTTTTCTCCTTCCTGAATATATTCATGGAGTTAATGTCTTATAAACTGCTATCCTCCTGCTCCAGTGTATTTCTTTTTTATTGCCTGTCTTCTTTATTTTAATTTATATTGCAAATAAATTTTTTTCAGGGCTGGAGAGATGCCTCAGTGGTTAAGAGCACTGGCTGCTCTTCCAGACAACCTGAGTTCAATTCCCAACACCCACATGGTGGCTCATAACCATCTGTAATGAGATCTGATTGCCTTTTCTGGTATGCATGAAAACAGCACTCATATACATAAAATACATCTTTTTGAACAACAATTTTTTCATACAGTGTGTTTTGATCACAGTTTCCACTCTCTCATCTCCTCCCAGATGCTACCCATCCCCACCTATCCAACTCCTTGCATTCTTTCTCTCTCTCTCTCTAGAACATGTAAAAAAGAAAAAGAAAAAGCATGAGAAAGACATGTACAACAATAAAAACACAAAATGCAAAACCATAATGTACATGCAAAAGACCAACAAAATAAAATAATGCCCAATATGAGATGAAATTTTTCCAAAAATACGATTGAGTTCATTTTCTGCTGGCCTTCTACTGCTGGGCATGGGGCCTACCCTGAAGTGTGGCTTCTATACCTAGTGAAACCCCAGTGAAGAAAGCTAAATTTTCCTTTGCAAGCAGTCATCAACTAGTTCTTGGTTAAGGATAAGAGATCATGTCCACTTTCCACTCTCAGTGCTGGGACCCATTAGTTTAGACTTGTACAGGCCCTGTGCGTGCTGCAGTCTCTGTGAATTCACATGCGTGTCAGTCCTGTTATGTCCGGAAGACACTGCTTCCCTGATGTCACCCATCCCCACTGGCTCTTGCAATCTTCCAGCCTCCTCTTCTCCATCACATCCTGACCCCTGAAGGCCAGGCTCCTGGCCACCTGCGCAGTGTCAGGCATAGCTCCACCTCATGGAGTGGGTCTTAAATCCAATCAGAAAGTGGATGGTTACTCCCATAAGTTTTGTGCCACTGTTGTACCATTGTATTATTCATACAGGTTACCACTGTAGGTTAAAGATGGGTTGTTGTTTACCTTTCTCCTCTGGCAGCATGCTTAGTACTTCTAGTGCATGAACACGAATCAGTAGGGATAAAGGCTCTACGTAGGCATGAGCTTGACTTCTCCATGTTTGATGAGGTATGAAGGTGTTGTCTTCAGCAACAATGTCTTACCATCAATGTGTGAAGAGCAACCAGTTATTTGCAGTTTCTATGGAGCTTCTTTGGCCAACAACTTAGTTCAATGTAACCCATCCCAGACCCTGGAAGTTTCACTCGGTGACCAAAACTGTTCACTTTGTCTCCATTATTTGGTGACTCCATTTAGATTTCTTTCATATGTGTGTATATTTTAAGAAGCAGAAAAGGATATTTCTAGAAGTTCTTTTGCCTTTTTCTCCTTTCTGAAAATTTTGCACTTACCTTTCTATTGCAATGATGTCTTCCCTCTTGACTTTAAGAAATCAGTACCTCAGTGATATTCAAGTGTCTATGCTTTCTCAGGTCTTGTCCTCAACTTCCACATTCATGGACTCTACTACCTTCAAGGCATCACTATTTAGCTGTATTATAAAAATCTGCTCTCAAAATTTTACTCTGCTGTATTTTGATTGTGGAACACAGGGAATTAAATACTGAAAATATTCTTGTATGCAGCAGAAAGATGGGTCCTGCTTTCGTATCCATTCTGTAAGCCTATGTCTTTTTATAGGTGAACTAAGTCCGTTGATATTAAGGGATATTAATGACCAGTGATTGTTCATCCCTGTTATTTTTGGTGGTAGTGTGTGTGTACTTCTCTTCTTTGGGGTTTACTGCTGTGGCTTTATCTATTGCCTGTGTTTTCGAGGGTGTATCTGACTTCCTTCAGTTGGAATTTTCCTTCTAGTACCTTCTGTAGGGCTGGGTTTGTGGATAAGTATTGTTTAAATCTGGCTTTGTCTTGGAATGTCTTGTTCATTCCGTCTATGATGATTGAAAGTTTTGCCGGGTATATTAGTCTGGGCTGACATCTATGGTCTCTTAATGTTTGCATTACATCTGTCCAGGTCCTTCTGGCTTTCAAAGTCTCCATTGAGAAATCGGGTGTTATTCTGATGGGTTTGCCTTTATAGGTCACTTGGCCTTTTTCTTTTTTTTTTCTTTTATTTATTTTACAATACTATTCAGTTCTACATAATAGCCACAGATTCCCTTGTTCTCTCCCTTCCTGCCCCCCTCCCCTTCCCCCCAGCCCACCCCCCATTCTCACCTCCTCCAGATCAAGGTCTCCCCCGAGGACCTGGATCGACCTGATAGACTCAGTCCAGGCAGGTCCAGTCCCCTCCTCCCAGACTGAGCCAAGTGTCCCTGCATAAGTCCCAGGTTTCAAACAGCTAACTCATGCAATGAGCCCAGGACCTGGTACCACTGCCTAGATGCCTCCCAAACAGATCAAGCCAATCAACTGTCTCACCTATTCAGAGGGCCTGATCCAGTTGGGGGCCCCTCAGCCTTTGGTTCATAGTTCATGTGTTTCCATTCATTTGGTTATTTGTCCCTGTGCTTTATCCAACATTGGTTTCAACAATTCTCCCTCATATAAACCCTCCTCTTTCTCACTAATTAGACTCCCAGCGCTCCACCCGGGGGCCTAGCCATGGATGTCTGCATCCAGATTCCTCAGTCCTTGGATGGGGTTTATGGCACAACTATTAGGGTGTTTGGCCATCCCATCACCAGAGTAGGTCAGTCCCAGCTGTCTCTCGACCATTGCCAGCAGTCTTTTGTGAGGGTACCTTTGTGTATTTCTGTGGGCCTCTTTAGCTCTTTGTTTCTTCCTTTTCTCATGTGGTCTTCATTTACCATGGTCTCCTATTCCTTGTTCTCCCTCTCTTTTCTTGATCCAGCTAGGATCTCCCGATCTCTATCCCTCCACCCTCACCATTCATTGCAATTCTTCACAGACCTGGAAAGAATAATACTCAACTTCATATGGAAAAACAAAAGACCCAGGATAGCCAAAAGAATCCTGTACAATAAAACAACCTCTGGAGGCATCACAATCCCTGACTTCAAGCTCTACTATAGATCTACAGTAATAAAAACAGCTTGGTATTGGCATAAAAACCGACATGTGGACCAATGGAATCGAATTGAAGACCCTGACATTAACCCACACACCTATGGACATATAATTTTTGACAAAGAAGCCAAAAGTGTACAATGGAAAAAAGAAAGCATCTTCAACAAATGGTGCTGGCATAACTGGATATCAACGTGTAGAAGGCTGCAAATAGATCCATATCTGTCACCGTGCACAAAACTTAAGTCCAAGTGGGTCAAGGACCTCAACATAAATCCAGCTACTCTGAACCTGCTAGAAGAGAAAGTAGGAAGTAGTCTTGAATGCTTTGCCCTGGAGGAGACGGGAATGGGGGGTGGGCTGGGGGGAAGGGGAGGGGGCAGGAAGGGGGAGAACAAGGGAATCTGTGGCTGTTATGTAGAACTGAATGGTATTGTAAAATAAAATAAAATATTCACAGAATATAATGCAAGAACTTTAATTAATGTTACAAACTACTATGTACAAATATAAAAGATACCCTCACCATTATGTTAATATTTAAAATCTGAGTATATATATATATATATATATATATATACAAGCACACACACACATATATATGGTCTGTTTTGCTGTGGGATGGTCTGTATGTCAAATGCTTTGATTGGTCAATAAATAAAACACAAAACACTGATTGGCCAGTGGCCAGGCAGGAAGTATAGGCGGGACTAACAGAGAAGAGAATTGAGAGAACAGGAAGGTGGGGGGAGACACTGCCAGCCACCGCCATGACAAGCAACATGTGAAGACACCGGTAAGCCACGAGCCATGTGGCAAGGTATAGATTTATAGAAATGGATTAATTTAAGATGTAAGAACTAGATAGCTAGAAGCCTGAGCCATTAGGCCAAACAGTTTAAATAATAAAAGTGTCTGTGTGTTTATTTTATAAGTGGGCTGTCGGACTGCCGGGGCTTGGCGGGATCCAGAGAGAAGCTCTCCAGCTACACTGTTTATTTATAGAACAAATATAAACAAAACCCTCTAAACTAATTAATTAACTCAAAGGGCTCTCCATAATCTATAAAATAATTCCTAGGGGGATTAAGATTTTTGCAACTAAGACTGTCTCTTTGGCCTCCTTGCCCATTGCACATTCAAACACATTGCACACATCACATACATTCATGGACACACGCGCACGCTTCCATCCTGAATGCTCACCCAGGGCAGCTTTCTGTATCAAATGTCTACTCATGTGCCTGTGACTCTGTCTTTGCTCAGAGCTGTGTCTCCTCTAGTCATCTTTGATGCCTTGCTCCAGACCCTTTTCTTCTAGGACTTTTTCCCTGGCCCCACTTTCTTCCAATATAGTAATTGCACTTTTTTATACTACTTCTGTGTCTTGTCTATGCAGATTCTTGTGCACATTCTATGTCATAATTACTTCCTTAAGCACCAATTTCTTCTCAAGCAACCATTGGCTTCCTGAAGACGGAGAATTGACCAGCTCACCCCCTTTACCCTGAGCACCAATTTTTATCACCATAGATTATTACTCATGATATAAATATTCGTAGATCTGAAATTAGATCTAACATGCCACAGAGTTCTCTGAAATGAGAGGTGATGTTACTGCTATTTCAGTGCACAGAACAGCCCACTAAAACTTAAATCAACATTGTGAAGAGGCCCTTACATTGATTAACATACATCTGGATCTTAAATCTAAATAAAGAGATAAGATTTCCTTAGAAGAGGTGTCCAAGTACAGAATAAAAGAGAAGTTCCTTATTCATGGACTTTGTAAAAGTCAATGAAAGTATTTACATTTTATTACAGACTCAGTAATAAAAACTTTTATGTTGACTTTTTAAATCTAGTTCTTATATGACTTCTGCTTCTCCAAGTTTTATCAACCCTTGAGCACAAAGTGAGTCATAATGCCTGCAACAGTTTGCTTGTATGTCCTCCATTATGACACAAGACATGTTTCACCCAACACACACATACATATTTCTGGAATTCCTGGGGACAAGCTCTGTATCAGCTAAGGAAAATATGGTGACAAAGAAGGTCTTGTTTAAAATACCTGGAAATGTTGTGCATACATTATCATGCACGATTTTGTTCCTACAATCTACGCACAAACATGCTCACACAAACGTTAAATGCTCATTGTAACATTTAGTATCAGACTTCACAGGGAGATTGAGCAAAGAAACTATCACTCAAGGATTTCTTTGTTTATAGCTCCTCAGCAAATTTTTCCTTCCTGTTTGCCAACACCATCTCATCTTTGACAACAGCTCGTCTGCTGGACTATTCATCCTCAGCCTGAAATTACTTACTGTCTTTTCTCCCTGGAAAGCCTGAAGGGCCAACCATTTGTTCTCAGATGTCTGGTTTCTTTACTATTGATAGAGAAACCTTTAACGCCTTTCTCATATTTTGAAAACAGGTTTCAAACTTGCAATGATTACCGATTTGGCTCGCTCGGTCTTTTGCCTGTGAGTTTAGCTTATAGACTAGAAGGCATGTTGGCACTTGCCACTGTTTCCATTTTCCTTGTCCTGGTTGTTTGTTTCTTTACCAGTATTTTGCAAACCAATAAGCTAAATGCATGTGTAACATAACCCTGCCATTTGCTGGGTTTTCATCTGTCTTCAGCCTCTGGATTCCTCAACAAGGAACCGGGAAACATCAGCTTCAGCCAGTGTGTGGAAGCAGGGAGCTGCTGCAGGAACATCTTTGCTGGAACTGTCAGATGTCTTTAAGGCGTGCACAGCACTGTCTTTGTGAGCCTGTTCTGTTTTACATGCAATTGTTCAGAGATTGCCTTTGAGTTGTCTCTACCAATGGATTTCTGTGGAACGCATTGTGCAATACGAATCTTAAATGGTCTTATTAAAAAAAAAAACCTCAAGAGTCAGGTATTGGGGTGAACACTGGAAGATCAGAGAAGCAGAACAAGCCACAGCTAACCTCACCTCGCCAACTTCTCAGCCGATCCTGTTTCCTCAGACTGGGAGTCTCTGAGTCCTCATCAGAATGGATCTCATCTGAACTGCTGCTAAAAGCCTAAAAACTTAAAAGCCTCTAGTTCCTGTCCTCATGCCTTATATACTTTTCTGCTTCCTGCCATCACTTCCTGGGATTAAAGGCATGTATCTTTCCCAAGCAAGACATGAGATCTCAAGTCCTGGGAATAAAGGTGTGTGCCACCATGCCTGGCTCTGTTTCCAGTGTGGCCTTGAACTCACAGAGATCAAGAATGCTAGGATTAAAGGCATGTGTTACCACTGCCTAACCTCTATCTTTAATATAGTGGCTGTTCTGTTCTCTGACCCCCAGATAAGTTTATTGGGGTGCACAATATATCAACCACAGCATTGCATTCCTCGTATACTGCTGTGAACTCCACTGTAGTAAATTCATGTATGTCTACCCTTCCCTGGGACACAGACAACTGTGTTGTCAGTTCAGGGATATAAACTCCAACTTTTTGTTAAAACCCCAGCTTTCAACCTGGGCTACCAAGTGAGTCCCAGGAAAGGCGCAAAGCTACACAGAGAAACCCTGTCTCAAAAAACCAAAAAAAAAAATTTAAAAAAAAAAAAAAAAACAGCTTTCTGGCAGGAGGGATCCTTCCTGGAATCAGGAAGAGCTAACTGGATCCCATTTGGACAAGGCCTTGAGGCCTCTGTGACCTCCATCAGGATGACAATAGCCCCCCAAAGGTAGGTTATGGTGCTATTCAGTCTTCATCCCGTAAGGAAGTGGATCGTGGGCATGCATGAGAAGCAAGGCCTTCTCCACACTGTTTTCACAATGTGTTAGCTAGCCCTGCGTTCTTGTCCCTCCCGCCTACGCACACTCCCCCTCTCTGTATCTCCATCTCTGCTGCCTTCTCTTCGGATCTTCTGACAACTCTCTCGGGATGCTGTCTACTTTTCTGTGAATTAGTGTAGTGGCTTTCTTCGTGTCCACAGAGCTGTTTCCCTCCATAAAAACAGCTCATGTGAAAACGTTTCTGCCAGCTGCTACTGCTTTCTAAAATTATCTATTTTCACTTTGATTTATAAATACGCTACAATTGATTAGTTAATACCTCTGGGTACATTTATAAAAAGTAAAAAGTAAGGCAAATACCACTGACACTGAGTTGTTACAAAAGCACGAAGAAAGAGCACCACCTCTGCCTGAGCAAACCTTCAGGCAGCACCTGAGTCCACAGTGGCCGGTGTCCTGTGCCCTCAATGGGAAATAGAGCCCAGGGCCAAAGCCATGAGCCAGTTCAAGGGCATCAAGGCTTCTTCCAGCACAGAAAGGGTCCTAACCTTGTAAACCCAACAGCTATGGTGCCAGATTCCAGAGTCAGATCTAAGTAGTTCCATGTATTCTTCCTCAAAAGCTGAACGGTGATGTCAGAACTGCTTGTAAATGGTCGACAGTGAGCGTGCAATAAATAAGCAACTGTGTGCTCTTCGGGTGCATACTGTTTCACTTTCTACCGCCCTAAGCTGTGCTGCTTTCCTTCCTCTCCCTCTCTTTCTCTCCCTCTCCCCCCCTCTCGTCACTTATTTTCACTTATCTAAGGACCTGTGTTCAGAAATCCTACTCTATCAGTGTACTTGTGTGTAGTATGTAATATGTAAGCTACTTATAATGTAATTTGTGTATCTTAGGCTTTTTGATTCTTATTCATAAATTAAAAGCTACAAGCTGTACATTTTTAAAGCCCAATGTAAGCATGAAAATCAAAGTTCTATGGAATCCAACTGAAAAATGTAGAGTGGGGGATTCATTCAGTGAGTTTAGCTGACTGGGGATAAATATATTTTATTTCTAAGAAAATATATCATATAGGAGAAAAAAGTGCACATGTAAATGAATTTTTAAATATCCCAAGTCAGGGGGAAGATCAATATAATTCAACAAGAATATATTACAGCCTTCTATATAATCAGCTCTTGGTAGGAAGGAGAAATAAAAGAAGCAGAAAATGAGATTTCTGCCCTTGAGGAGCTTACAATCCTATTAGAGAAAGGATTTTAATTCTCTCTACGGGGCATTAAACAGGTGCATTAAACCATGGAGAAAGGCTGTGCAATATGCATACATGTATATCTACCCTGAGAGAACTGCAGGACACTGTGGCTTCTGCCATCTAATCCATGACAGCTTGACAGTGAGGTGGCTGTCACTCTGCAGCAACAGGGAGAAGCTAAAGACATCGTGGGAAACCTAAATATGTGTTTACCCCACTCATAGGGACTTGATGTCCCAAGACTGTGGACATCATCATGCTGACCCTTCTCTCTCTCTCTCCAACTTTGCTTGAAAGCAGAACAGTTCTAATCAACATATTGTCTTGATGTTTGTCCATCTGAGCAGCAGACGAAGGACAGATACAAACTACAGAAGAATGAGCCTGTTTGGAATCCCGTCTTCCTCATCCTGTTGGGGACAGTTTCCCTTTTGAATGTCCCAGCTCACGAATCTGCATGACTAGTCATCTTGGTTTCAACTAAGAATTTTGGACCAGGTGATCTCCGTTTCTAAAACGTACGGGCCTACCCAAGTCCAACCGGAAAGCAGAGACAAGCCAGGCACGCTTCCGTATGCAGGGGTAAGGTGGCTCTCTTTGAAGTGCATATCGGCTGAGACAACCACACTTGATTCTCAGTTGGCCGGAGGACTTCATGTGACCCCAACTACTCAAACAATTCAGACTTAAGCTCTGTGATCAATATGTTTGGGCATGCCGTCTGGCTTGTCCCACACATCACCAGCTACGATGCCTTTCAGAATTTAAGTGGTCAGTAGATTTGGGTTAAATGAAGGAGGGGATAGGTACAGCTAGAGACAGGAGAATAAAGGTTATAGATAACAACTGCCACTGTCCTCCCTGCCCCAGAGAAACAGCTCCAAAGGAGTAATCAAGTATCCTGCCCCAGTATCAGAACAGGTTTCTCCAATGTACACAAATATATATCCACATACTCTGTGTAGTTGTTGTTCAAACGTGCAGGTAGCAATGAGGCAACGTGTGAAAACCGTTGACCCCATGGAGCTTACACCAACTCATCTGTTTCATATCATGTGGTGAGTGACTACCCTGAGTGGGTCTTTTTCAATTCCCAGTAGATGAGATGAGCCCTGGGCTCCACAGACAACTGTATTGAAGATTCCTTTAAGGAACTGCACATAGCTAATCAAGGAGAGAATAAAGGGGCTATCTCAGGGAAGCCATGAGTCAAGTGTTATGACAGGGTGGAAGGCAAGACTGTAACAGAGTGGAGAGGTTGCATCTGAGCCAGATGGATAGCTCATGATAGAATGCTCTCCTAGCATGGACTTGGGGTTTCTCCCCAAACACCAACAAAGAAATAAAAAGAAGGTAGAGGAAGAGAAGGTGAAAGAAGAGGAGGAAGAGGTGGGGAGGAGGAGGAAGAGGAAGAGGGGGAAGAAAAGAGGGAGGAAGAGGCTGCACCCAAAGAGCAGCATTACCCTTCAGGCTCCCAAACCTCCACTACTTTTAATAACAATGAGAAAATCAATATCCTTTTGAAGAAGTCTAAGTAAGCCTGTTTGGGTATAAGCTTCTGAACACAGCCATGTGTGTTTCATTTTCTTAACTAGCAGTGTCGGGGCCTGGACAGAATGCTAATTACTGAATGCTTTGTAGACATAGAGACATCTGCCATGCAGTACACAGGACAGAGTATTTAATCCCTCTACAGTACAAGAGCTGGAAACTGTTGCCAGTCCGCATTGTCAGGCTAGACATCCCAAACAGGCTGAATAGCTTGTCCAAAGTCACCCAGCTCCCAAGTGAGGAAACTGGGATTCAAACTAAGGCAGTCTGGTGCCTACATCTACGTTTCAGGCACCCATTTCCAGCTGTACTGCCATTCTGTTAGTAGGATGAAAAATGGTTTATTCAAAGAGGTCAATGACTGTGGATGCCCTAACCTTCCAAGGAAGCACAAATGTGCAGTTCCCTTAATAAAGAAGAAAAATGTCTTCTCTTATGGTATTTTGTTCTTGAGGAAACAATTTAGGTACAGGCTGTTTTCCGAGGCTTCTCAAATTGATAGCTTATCTCTACTTTTAATTGTATTTATTAATTTTTTCAAGACAGGGTTTCTCTCTTTAGTTTTGATGTCTGTCCTGGATCTTGCTCTGTAGAACAGGCTGGCCTCAAACTCAGAGATCCACTTGGCTCTGCCTCCTGAGTGCTGGGATTGAAGGTGTGAGCCACCACCTCCTGGCGATAGTTTATCTCTAGATGCACTGTTACCTTGAAGAACTTGGACATCGAATGAAGATTTTGAGAAAGGAAACTGTTGAATCTTGCCATCTTGCCATCAGACTAGGCCTGGGCGGGTCTCGCCTGAGAAAGTAAGCCACGTGGCTCACACTGTGAAGAAAGAAGAGAGGCGATGGGTACTTCCCACAAGGATCTAGAATTTCTTGGAAAACAAGTCTGAACACATCTGAACATTGTCTGGTGTCCACTTTAAACATCCTGTTACTCCCAAAGTCACCAAATGCTCTGTGTGACTTTAAGGCCTCTGCTAATTTGGAAGAATGAGCCAGCCCTCTGGCAGCGAGCTGCTGGCCTTGGTGAACAGAGTCTGTAGTATCTCTGTGGGATTTCCCATGAAGAGGTTCTGTTGGTGCTGTTAACGGGAGACCGAGCACTTTGTTCTCCTAGTCTGATTAAATTCACAATGTGACAAAGGAAACTACTAACACAGCCACAATTATCACAATGACACTTGTAACCCCCAAAAGAATTCTTTGCCATTCTAATGACAGGCCACCTCAAAACTCTCAATTATACTCAGTGAATGATTCTCAGCTCCTTTCTCTCTCCTGAGAGTGAGGTTTGATGTTTGCACCATCAGGATAATCAGAACAACCGCCACCTATGCTGAGGCCGATAGCACATACGAGGCAACCCGGTAGGACACTAACCGTGAATACCTACAGTCACCTTGAGTGCCGGTTGTTGGGGATCACTGAAAAGGACACCTGGCTCACTGTTAGAAAATTCGGAACTATTAAGTCACCTTACTTTTTCATCTGGTTTTGTTTAATTGACAAAACACTGCGTAAAACTGTGAAGAACATATCATTGTGTAAACATGACTTCACATGGCTGACTGTAGTTGCCATGACAACATCACAGTGTACACATATCTAACTGAGGTCTGCCTGCACCCACTAACCACTCTTTACCTCTCCCCTCACTAGGTCTCAGGCTGTTGAAAAGTAAACAATTGCACTTAAGACCATGATTGATTCGTACATTATGCTAAACAATGAAGATATCTTATCGGTTTGCACAATCCCTGTCCATTCTGGGGCTTTTTCCTACTGAAGCAGGGAACTGGAGATGGAGGAGCAGGCAGGGGGATGACAGTTGGTTCTGGCTATTTCCACTGTAAGCTGCCCTCTACTGTGAATGGGTTTATTTTCTGCTCCGAATGCTCCTATCTCCAACTGCTTTACATTTTGTGTTGGCTTCGGAATCTGCTGGTATGAACTGCTGGAAGCAAAATCCAACCCAGGACTGCCTGGGTTAAACCAGCCATGCTGGGCTCTAGCTTTTAGGCTCCCCTTTGGGATGAGCCGAGATCACAGTCTTCATTTTATCCCAAGTATTCTCCTTCCTTTAGTCCTGCAAGAAATTGGATAAAACGTTATGATCTTGTCTAAGCCAAAAATCATTGCACATTTCCATACATACCACACATGATGGTGTTCTGCTAGGGAGGAGTGACCCAAGAATGAGCATCCATTATGGTCATGGGAACCTGAGCTCAGGAGACTGAATGGCTGACAGGAACATTCACTGAGAAATGTTCCAGAGGGAACCCTCCTGGACCCCATGGGGAAAGAGTTTTTCTGTGGTTTTCCAGGCTCCATCCATGATCTCCAGAGACTCAGTGTAACACATTATGTAATTTGACATGGTACATGACAGTCGGTGTCCCCTGAAGCTCAACATTGCTTTGTCTTCATTGTTTCTTTGATCGTTAGATATACATTCATTCATCTAGATATGCATTCATTCATATTCCCTTCTCTCCATCTTGCTTCACTGGAGGCTATTCTTAGAAACAGCTCCAGGATCTTGGTTCCCAGTCTGCCAGCCATCACCGCCCAGGTGTGGAGCTCCTGAAGTGCCTTTCCCATCATCTTCTCACCTTCAAATGTGGTCCCTGAGAGTTGCTGACATTCTCTCTGAAGGCCACTGAGCTTGACACATCACTGTTCACTGAAAACCCTCAAGGGTCCACCATGTCCCTCCAGATAAGGTCTGGCTTCCCCGGGCCTTTCTACATTATCCAGATGGCACGGTTGGGCTTCCCACACTTCCAACATCTGCACCTGGGTTGTTCTGTGGATAACTAGAATAAGGTTCTCAGTCTGTGCTTCCTTTGTCTCACTCATCAGTGTAAGCAGGTCCCCTCCCTAACACTATCAGGCCTCTCAGCTGCATTAATGTGTATATTGATTATTCCACTTTATTCATTGTGATATAATTATCTCGGTGCATGTTTGCCTCCTCATTAGACTCTAATAATAGGAAATGGCTTATTCATCTTAGAGTCCCATCTTTGTGGGCTTAATGAATTCATGAAGTATGCAAATGAGGGAACCAGAATCATGTACTGAGGTTCCTTCCAGATCCCTGCTTCTTGGCAGTACCTTCCTGATCTTGTACTGCACAGGGTCCAGGGGGCAAAGGACACCGCTTAAGAGCCCGTGGCTGAAAAGAAATGCAGACCTGCTGCTTAGGATTGGGGCCAGAAGTGGTCACCATCCCTACTAAGTGCAAGCCCAAGAGACCTGAGCTGGGTACAACTTCCTTCCCATCACTGAACTAAGAGAAGCAGTGTCTGGAATTTCAAAAACAGAAAGTTCCATGGTATTCCCCCTGCTGGAAATTTTCCATTGTTTCCCACATCTAGAAGACGGCATCCAAATCCATCTGCCTGGAATGTAAGATCTGTCCGGTCCTGTCCTCCCTGTCTTTTTCTGGCCCCCCTCACTCTTCCTCAACACGTGCCCTTCATCCATCCTCAGATTCTGCATTCATGTTGTTTAACTTCAGTGTTCTTACATGTAATGTGCCACTGGCAAAGAAAAGACCCAGGCCCATTTCCTTCTCCTCATCCTCACTTAAACAACACCAGCTGTTTGTCAGGTCCCAGTGCAAAACCGTTCCTTAGAGTAAAAGCAATCACTTTCCCGTTTAAAATCTATAGCATTTATGATTTGTGATAAATTAAGTTTATGTACTTGATATTTTGCTTAGTTATCTACAGCTGTAAAATACCTTTCACTTGGTTACTATTTTCAAATACGATGTCACATCAACAGTCTTTGGGGAGTCATCAAGGTCAGTATCGTGTCCTTGTATTTTTGCATGTTGCCATGACTCCAAACCCTCCTATAAAACTACAAACACTTGGGATAGTTGGTTTGATAGTTAATCTTGATTGTCAACTTGATGGGATTTATAATCACCATGGAAACATCTCTAAGCATGTCTTTATGGGTGTTTCTAGATTTGATTTGCTGAAGTAAAAAGACCCACCCTAAATGTGGGCATCACCATGCTAGGGGGCCGAGGTTCAGGACTGGATTAAAAAGAGACATGGAGCTGAGAGCCAGCAACATCTCTCTCCTCCCACTCTGGTGTCCATGCTGGCCTAGCCATGATGGACTGCACCCTTGACCTGTGAGCCACAGGAAAGCCTGTCCTTTCTTCCTCAAGCTACTGGGTCAGGAATTTTGTCACAGAATTAAGAAAAATAACTGATACAGTCATATTAGGAGTGGAAAAATCAAATAAAACCTTCATACAGAACCTGAACTTATTTCTATTCTAGACATCTTCAAGAAGGCATTTGATTCTTCTTTAGTGCATATGGATGATATAGAAATTGGGTTTCGTTGTAACATCTTCATCCATGACTATCATATCCACCCCATGACCACCTTGCTCACTGTCCCTTCCTGAGTCCCCTTCCTTCTCTCTCAACTTTCGCAGACATGAATATTTTAATAGAAGTAATAGTGCCTTTCTTGACATGGCCTAGGAGAAAAATTGATTTTGTCAAAGTAATAAACCACCTCAGAAGAAAACACGTCATATGGTGAGATGGCCAGGGATGAGGTCTAGGCAGAAGCAAGAGTGTCACCACCTGGTTTGACCAACCACAGGGGATATCCATTTTTAGATAAGACCAACAATTGTCAGTTTGGCAGAAAATTAAGCCCCAGGGAAGTTGAACAAGAGTTAAACGAGTCCTGTGAGAGATGTGCAGAAAGAGCCCAGCCCCATGAGAGATGTGCAGGAAGAGCCCAGCAACCTGAAGTCCAGGGCTTCAAACCCTGGAGGTGACGTCAGACCACCTTTGCTCTCTCTCCCAGTAACTACTTTTTGAAATTTCACCTCTTTAAACCTATTCATTCATGGCTTGGTCTTAAGAATTAAATGATCTGTAAGAGCCCTCAGAGAACACGGGTTGGTGTTAGAAACAACAGCTGCCCTGGTGGTACTACTACTATCGTGTGTTGTGGCTACAAACTGTCAATCTAGGATGTGCAGTATTTGGAATTTCAGACCAGCAGGTGGGTAGTGAACATGATGCGAAGCTCTCATACTCTGGAAGACAGTCGTGCAGAAGCAATAATGGCCAGAATCTGGAGGTTGGCAGGAGCTTCTGAACAACTCTGATCCTCAAAAAGTGGCAACTGGGATTGGCTAGATGGTTCCATGGCTTGGGGTACTTGCAGCCAAGCCCAATGATTTGAGTTTGATCCCCAGAACCCACATGATAGGAGAGAACTGACTCTCAAAAGTTGTCCTCAGACTTTCATATATGTGCCAGGGCCTCGGGGCATGCCAGTGAGGAGGTTCAGTGTCTTCTCCTGGTGTGGTGGCAAACTTCCTCAATCAAGCTCTCCTGCTGTTTGCTTCCAACATCTTCTGATAAGCTCATTGGGATCCCAGAAACATCTTCATTCCTTCCCTGTTTAAAGGGGAACTGTACCACCTCCCCAGCAGCTGCAGCACCTGGGTTTTCCAGGGTCTTGGTTGATGTATTTTCCATGAACGGGGCAAATGCTAAGGCTTTCACGGGACTTCCCATGCCATCCATAGTAAGCTTGCTAACAAGTGGAAGGCAGATACTGTCCTCATGCTTCCTGAGATGTCTTAGAACTTGCTTCTCTCACTCCCTCTTGTCTCAGCCTAGTCTTCAAAAAACACAGATAAGGAGGCATCCCAAAGTCCTCATTAAAGCCTTAGACCACCAGTACACACCCTGCAGAGTACATCTGCTAGAATGCTACTTGGCTAGTAACCTCTCCTCTTTCTATAGAAAGGGAGCTGGATATGTTTAGCTTCTTCAGTGCCCATCAAGTACCAATGTGCACAAGCTCATAACATGTAAGGCTAGAGCTTCCTGTGAACTGATTTTGGAAGCAGGAGATGGCCAATGCTAACCCTGAAGAAATGCAGGCAGTAACTGCATAATACCACCCCAGTAATGACTGAAATCACCTCTTAGGAGGTGAGAGCAGAGTATCAGAAGATGAAGAGAGTCCTTGTCTACACAGCGAGTTCAAGGCCAGTCTTGGCACATGAGATCCTATCACCACCCCCCAAAAAGAAAAAAAAGGCACCAAACACCTAACGAGATTGATTTTTATTTAAAAATAAGGGAGGATTGGGTGCCTCCTACTTACCAGCCTTATATGAGACACTATGCTGGCAGGCTTCCGACTTGCATCCCAGAGCAGCACCATCCAGTAAAAGCTCCAGTGATAAGAGATGTTCTTACCATTGGGTAGGAGAGCCTCTAGCTCTGCTGGCTACCAAAAATGCACCTGGGAACCTGAGGAACTGCATTAAATTTTTAAATTTTTGTTCTTTTAAGTATGATTTACCACTTAGGGCTGGTGACAGCCATTTGGACTGCACAGGTCTAGGGAAGGAAGGCAACGTCAAGAAAACCAACAAATCACTTATCAAACAGGGAATCCAGCAAGGAAAGGCTAAGGTTCTGGTGGAAGAGTGTTAGACCGAGGGAGGTTGTAAGTCAGTGTCCTGGGAGGAAAACAGGGGCAGTGAGAGCTGTAGGTCACCCCCAGGAGCTAGGATTTCCCTGCATGCCATTTGCATTTTACATTGTTTAAAGACTGCTATAGCCAACTGCTCTACGGAAAATATGAACGTATACAAAAAGATGCTTGGGGTGTATGTGTGTGTGTGTCTATGTGTGAGTGTGTGTGTGTGAATGCGTATATGTGTGAGAGTGTGTGTGTGAGAGTGTGTGTGTGAGTATATATGTGTGAATGTGTCTATGTGTGAGTGTGTGTATATGAGTGTGTATGTGTGTGAGTGTGTGTGTATGAGTATATATGTATAACTGTGTATGTGTGTATGAGTGTATATGTGTGTGAGAGTGTGTGTATGTGTGAAAGTGTGTGTGTGTTGGGGTAAACCTGGTGGTTTGCCTCTTCTGCTCAAAATAACATCTCCTTCTTATTAGTATGTATTTATACTCAAAAGGCATATACATTTGGGCATCAATATTAATTCATCTAAAATTAATAACATATATGCATATGAATATGTAACATGTATCATCCTGAGCATTTTTTAAGTATAGGGAGGAAGAAACAACTTCTTAAGTGTGTTAAAATGGATTGAATAAGCCAACATGCATGCACCCTTCAGAGTATCTGTACCCAAGAAATAAATGGAGTAGCTGCATGCAAAGCCCACACAGTCATCCTTAGACTCTACAGAGCCAATTTTCGTTGTAGCAGGAAGAAGAGGAGGGACTCAAAAAGAGTTGAAAGGGCAACCATGAAACCAGCTAATGGTGAGGAAAAAGGGCCATGTAGAGAGATCAAAACAGACAGGTTGATTAATTAACCTGGCAACGAGAACGTTAACAAATGGTTGTGGGCTATTTAAAGTTGCTCTTCTAAGACAAGGGCCAGTTGGGTTGTGTTAGTCATGGAAAGAGCACTAAAGCCAGGAGATTAAAGCTGTGGAAGAGGCTATTTATGGCTGCAAAGCTGTGGAATCAGTGAGGAATTCAGAGCAGTGTCCTTCTGTGGAGGTCTTTAAAACAGAATAGATTCTCATCAGTCTCATTTGAAAGGTTTAAGTGTGATCCTGCCTAAAGGCAAGGTGATGAACGAAATGAGTTCTCAAGGTCCCAGCCAGTCAACCCAGGGAGCCCACACTAAGGACTGAATGCTGGGATTTTCTTTTGTTTACCCATACCTTATTGTTTCACACCACCATGTGGCCACACCGGGTAGAAATGCTGGAAATTTTGAAACCAGGCATAGGCCTTTGGCTATGGCAATCGTATACTCACAAGCTCTCAGAACTGCATGGTCTGTTTGAAGATAGCCATCTGCAAACTCGGCTGGCATCGACGTGCTTTCATTGGAACCTTTCATGACCATAATTTAGAAATAAAAGCTAATTTCTGTGTTATCAAGAATAATGCCTAATTCTCTGGTTGTGCATGTGCTATTCCGTAGGAACAGGATTTGAGCCACAATAGGCTGAGTTCATGACATAAATACCTTTTACTTATGAATATATTTGTGCATATGCCAGATTGCGACCCTTTTACATTTAACAGATGTGTTGAGTAAATAAATGTGACTTCAGTGACAGTTCCATCAAATGAATTCAAACATAATATCAAAGCAGTAGTAGATTTGCTTGCAGGAAAGCAATAATAGTTGGCACATGACTGAAGGCTTCACACCAAACATAATTTTAGGTACACCACATTGGGCCAGTGTGCCGCCTCCTACCTCCCCTCTTTAATTTATGTAATAAACACGTCAGCATCCATTAGCATCGATTAAGCTCTCCTGTGAGCTAACTTGAATTGGAATTCATATTGTCACAACACCTCCCCTGGAAAATCATTCTGTCAAATGTGGACAGTGAAGTCAACCTACCGCCAGGCTGTTCAAGCAGGAACCCTGGGAGGCTGTCGTCTTCAGGATCTCTGTAGCAGAGTCTACTTTTTTTTCTTTAGTTGAAACACACAAATAAGATAATTCGCTATTGTTACTTCATTGAATACTTGTGTGACTACATGCAAGGTTCAATGCTAAAACAGGCACTGTAGACAAAGCAAGGACTAAAGCTTCTGCATTCCTGTCTGGGGAAAAGGGCATGGATTCCAGTGCGGGGCTAGATGACAAAGCTTTGCAGGCCACAGGCTCTGGGGCTCTGTCGTAGGCTTCGGTGCCCCCATTGCAGCAAGATGATGTGTAAGCCGTGGACACCGGCGCGGGCATCACTGGAGTCCTGGGATTTCCTTTACAGACAGTGCTGGGCCACATCTAAAGCACACACCGCAGTGTGCGGCCTGCTCCCTGTGGTAGTGGAGGACAGCAGAAAGGTAGAACTAATAGAACAGATCCAGGGAGACGACTTTGTGGGTAAAAGCTGCACCAACCCTGACAACGTAATGCAGTCTCCAGAAACCCACATTCAGGAGGGAGAGACAAAGTGCTCTCTGACCATCACATGTGCACCATGGTGTGTGCATGCAAGTAAAGAGATAGATAGATAGATAGATAGATAGATAGATAGATAGATAGATAGATAGATAGATAGATAGATAGATGGATAAGGGAAAATTTTAAACTAACAAAAATAAATGTGACAAGCACTGTGGAAGAAGTAAAACCTTTCGGTGCATTGTAGACGGGATGTCCTCAGGATGTAGTGACACCTTGAGGACGTGAGCCTCACGAGGATGGCTCCACAAACTGGCCAGGTACAGTTCCACGGGCCTTAGCTTGCCTGGTCTTCCTGAGGAGCAGCTCTTGCAGCGACAGCTGGAGTTTAGTTCCCAACACCCACACCAGGCAACATGACCACCTTCAACTCCAATTTCAGAGGACCGAATGCCTTCTTGTCTTGAAGGACACACACACACACGCACACGCACACGCACATGCACACACGCATGCACATATATATACATAAATTAATCTTTCTTTTAAAAACTTAGGTCAGAGAAGTGGTTAGATGGCACAGAAGTAGATGCCTTTAAGTCTGGTTTTAACTTCAAGGGATTCAAACCCTGGAGAAGCCTATTCTGATCCAGTGATTGTAATGGTATCACTCTCAATCCTGATTGAAAATAGAACAGCAGAGAAAGAGGGAATCTAGGTTGGAGGCTGTTGCAATAGGCTGAGTAAAAGATTATGGAGCAGATAAACATGCTGGAGGTGTGAGGGGTGGCAATATTCTGAAGGAGGTTATTGGATAGGAAATGTGAGAAAAGGAGGAGTTAGTGAGGATTCCAGGGACTTGGGAATAACCAAAGGATGACCCAGCAATGACTCTACTAGGTACATAGCAACTGAAATGAAATCAGTGTGTCTAAAAGATACCTACAGCCCCATGTTGATCCCAGCATAAAAGGCCAGATTTGAAATCCACCCATGCTTCCATTAGTGATGGGTGGAAGAAAGAAAACTTGGTACAGACACATGTATACTACTCAGGTACATAACAATGAACCTTGCTTACAGCTGTGTGGGTGAGCCTGGAAGGCCATGTGCTGAGTGTGATAAACCAGATTCAGAAGGAAATACCACACGCCCTTCCTTCTGGAAGCTGAAGAACTTGACTGCTAGAAGTACAGACTGGATGGATGATTAGCAGAAGCTCAAGAGGAGGGAGAGAGAGTGGGTGGGAAGAGTCAGTCACCGGGGGCTAAGTGTTGGGAAAATAAGGTCTTTTGTCTAATACATAGTATGGTGACTGCGTTCATTAGTAGTATAGTATAATTTCAGTATCACAAAAAGAAAGGGTTTTGAATGTTTCACTACAAAGAATAATAGAGGCTTGGGTGATAGATGCTAATCATGTAGATTTGATTATTTCACACACACACACACACACACATATCACATTATCCTCCATAACTTGTATAATTATTAGATGTTGATTAAAAATAAAACAAAGGCACAAAAGAGAAAAGGTGAGAAGGCCACTAGGTACTGGGGGAGAGGAAGGAAGATCAGAGCCCTGCACACAATTATGTTCCATTAAACACCAACTGGGCATCTAACAATGTCAGGAAGCAGCAAGGCTGAGAAGCTAGCTTCCGGAGATTTTGGAGATTCAGAAAGTGGTTTAGACACATGGCATAAGGGTTGAATTGCTGATGTGCATTTGTTACTTAAAACCATGAAACCAATGTGCTCACCAAGAAGGGCGAACAAAAGGAAAGTGAGGAGGTCCGAGCATCGCACCCAGGGAGGACCCAAAAGTAGGAATTCAAGAAGGTGAAGAGATCCCAGGAAAACGAGACTCAAGGGAGCAACCAGGACATAGGAAAAAGGCAGAAAGAAAGCCAAGTGGGAAGTAGTATCGTCCCCTGAACCAAGAATGCATGTCATGTTGGGACAGAGGTGAGCCACCACCCTCAGCAGCATGGAACCACTGGAGACACTGGAAGGGAGAGAGCCCCACCTGCGTCCACTCAAAGAGTTATTTCACCTAAGGAGCACACACGGCTTGTTGGTTTTTTGTTTTATAAGGGATTTGTTGGCTTGTCTGGCTTTGTTTAGTTTTTTAATGGACAAGAAAAGATGGTAGTAACTGGGGGGAGAGAGGCAAGAGGGCTTCTGGTGGGAAGACAACATATTTGGGAGGTGGCAGAAAACTCTGGGAGAAAGGGCAAACTGGAAAGAGAAGAACAGCGCCAGAGCGTGGAGAATTGGTAGAGCGGCTCCCATGGCTGGCTCAACTGAGTGAGATCATGTGTGGAAGCTGGTGTGTCAGATTTACATTCTACCATGTAAAGTGCTTGACATGGTGCTTAGCAGTTACAGATTGACAGCTGGTGACATCCTCACTTCATTAAAAGGAACGAGCTGATATGATCTTCCGATCAGAGTGCAGTAACCCTCAATAGTCAGAGTCATAGAATGCCCACAGTAAAAGAAAGACAGTAGTAACACTGAGTCACACTGACTAATGTTCAGTACTCAGGGTTGTTAGAAACAGATACCTGACAAAGAGTAGGAAGAACAGTCAGTAATGTTTGCATTTGATTTGTATGGCAAGTCTGTCAAAGCCTGGGTCTCACGTGGCACTTGAGTCCTTAAAGATGCCCAGTGTACGGATTGGCTAACTACCTTTGCCTTTTTTTTTTTAATTTAGCATGATGAAAATCCCTTGTCTGTTGCTTCGCAAACCCCACATGACACAATGCTTCCACACACTTGTCGTATTTCTTTATGGACTTACAGTGATCCCCACCCCCGCCCCCTGGGTGCTCTGTGGAGCAGAGGGAGGCCAATGGAAGAAACATGGCTGCCCTTTTCCTGGGGAAGCGGATGCAGGGAACAAATAGCTTTCTGACTTACATTCCTAGTTTGAATCCATTTCTGAGCCCTAGTCATGCAGCCAAATTCCAGTGGAAAGAGAAATCAGGATACACACGAAAATGACAACAGAGTCCCCAGCTCCTATAAAAACAGCATGTGTGCTGCCCTTAGGAGTCAGATTTTTCCACATGTTCCATTGATCCTTTAAATTCAGAATTGATCGCTGAATGTCTGCAAGGGCACCTTCATGGCAGGTTGATTTGCTTTTGGGGTCACTATGAGAAGATGTTCCAAGTGCTTCTACCAAATACAAACATCCAAAATGCAACTTTGCCTTCTAACATCTATGATTTTTATAATTTTCCATATTCTATACATATTAACACACATCAAAGCCTCCTAGCGTACTCTATCTTATTATTACAGCCTCTGGGATACATGACAGGATTCTTAAAAGATAGCTGTCATTTATTTGAAATGTCAGTATACAGCTCCTTTCCAAAATTCCATGTGTATGTAGAAACCATTGAATTGAGTAATCCTCCAAATGCTATTATTTTTCTCATTGTGTGTGTGTTTGTGTATCACATGAACACACAAACATCCTTGTGTGTTCTTCCAGAAGCTGGAAGAAGACATCAGATGTTCTGCTCTGTCACTCTGGCCTCATTCCCTTGAGGCAGGGTCTCTCACTGAATGTGGAGCTAAGTTGACAACAAGCCCCAATGATGCTCCTGTCTGTGGGACCCCATAGCTCTGGGGTGACAGTCACACACATGCATAACCAGGTCTGGGTTTTTATATGGATGCTGGGGATCCAGGCTGAGGGTCTCATGTTTACACAGCAAATGCTCTTACCCACTGAGCCATCTCCCCAGCCCCACTGTTAATTTTTAAAGTCCTAATTTTTGTCTGTCCTGAGCAAGAATGTAAATGTTTTAATTCTTTGAGAAAAGTGCTGGAGTAGGTTTATAGTTTCTCGGCCTCAGACAACTTATATTTAGGGAAGGAACATTTCTAATTCAATTTACAGTGATGTCAAGAAACAACACGTATCTGCAGGCAAAGATAAGAAAAACACGCAGGAGTACACAGTGATAGCTCTACTTAAATAAATAAACTTTTGGTACTAGTGATTAGGTACACAGGATTATTATATGTTTAATTGGCTAACGTGACAATTTGGAATTACTTCTAGTCACATTTAATTGGATTTGCAATCTCTGGGGAAAAAGGAAATAGAGAATCCTAGCAAAGAAACAGCCATAAAAGTAAACTGTTTTCCAAGGGGTGCTAAGTAATGAATTAATATCCATTCCACAATAGTTTTAATATCCCCCAGCTTAATAAGACCAATGCAGTGACTGTATGCACTGGATCTGGAAACTAATTCAATTAGACGCAAGGTTGGGAGGAGGGGTTATCTGTTGAATTGTAGGGGTTTTTTTTAATTTTCAGTTGTAAAAAGGCAAATTTAATCAGACATAAATAATCTTTTAACTCAGGTAAAGCCTGAGGTGTGCTTAAATGCCCACCTAATAGCTAAGAGCTATGCTAAGCTTGGAGACATCGTCAAGTCTGTGTGCGTGGTGCAGCATAGAGCTGTTGTGAAGTACGGCCCCACAAAAATGGGCCTTTAGGATGTGAAACTGCGCATCTTTGGAGGCCTCAGACAAAGGAACAAAAACAGAGCTTGAGCATCCCTTTTTAGCCATGAAGTATTCCTGGGCTCTACAAATGGAAGATCCCTGTAGAAGACAAACGGCTCATTCCTTCTCCTATGGTTTCAGTGTAGCTTGAAAAACAAAGTCACCTACTTTCTGTGTCCTAAAATGTGTTTTCTTTTGCTTAATCTTATCAAGTTAAGTATGCATATTGTAAAGCCTTCTCCAGTGTGTGTGCATGCTGCCTGTTACAGTTTTCCCTCTGCCTTATAAATTCATGGTATTTTACATCTGTTCTTGTTCCAAGGAGTGCCATGATTGCTGACTACATGTTCTGGCTCTGTGGAGGAAGCGAACACTGTGTAAGCAAGCTCATCAAACTGTATTGGCAGGTAAAAACTGATGCCCCAACCAAGGAGGAGGAGTGCATCTCATTTTCAGAACCAAAATGAAGGATGAGTGCTTAAAAGACCACTGAAAGGTAGCTCTGGGCAAATCAATCAGACAGCCACTGCCCAGTGGTAATGTGTCTATAATGAAGGAGATTTCTGAAACTAATTTTAAGGGCAAAATCCAGAGTTGTTAACCCTTGGCCTGTACTGGAGTTTTACAACTCAATATAAAATTTAGACATCCCAGGAACTATTTTTCCACATTTAAAATACATTATGTATTCATACATTCTTTCTGAGTTACAGGCTTTAAAACCAAACATCTGAAGTGATATTAATTGCATCATCGAGGGTAACGAAAAGATGAGGAGCGAACATGGGGTGATGCATTAAAAACTGGGCAACAGCAAGTCTTCTGTCACTTGTTCAAATGACAGCAGGAAGTCCTCTCAGAGCCCCACTAGATGCCAAAGAGAAGCCATCATTTCTCAGACTTATAAGGAAAACTTGTGTCACTAGTTCAGTCTCCTTCTGTGTAAAATTCTCAGTAACTTATCTGTTCCTATTTCAATATTCGGAGCTCAATTTACCCACTATAAAAAATATTTACATTTTTAAAGTAGCCCTGTTGCACTTGAAACCCATCATCTATTTAAAAAGGGGGGGGGGCGAGTTTCAAATAAACACTTCTAATCTCAAAAAGAATTCCCTAGTAATAATTAGATAACTATGAAAAACAAAACAAACAAAAACAAAACAAAACAGTGAATGGCTGGAGTCAAGCTAAGAGCATTCAGTTCACGACATCTGACAGCTCACCACCACCTGTAAACACAGCCCACTGGAATCCACCACCTTCCTCTGGCCTCTGACAGCACCTGCACTCACATTAGTCACACACACACACACACACACACACACACACACACACACACACACACACACTCAATTTTAAAAGAAAAATATTCTTAAAAACTAACTGTAAAGAATTGGTAGATATGAAAAGCAAGCAATATTATATACAATAGCAGACATTTGACTGGAGGAATTCCAAGATATTCTAAAAGAAACAAGAGAGGGTTTGAATCTCAGGAAGTGATCCGCAAGTCCGATGCAAAGATTTGATTTGAGTTATCCATTCACGAAACAAATACATATTGTGTGCATGCTGCATTTCCTACAGTGAATTAGGGAAAATGCATCCACTATGGGTATAAACAAAGACAAAGTATAAGCCTGATATACAAGAGTTTTTTTTCTTTAGTTTTCAAAAAACATAAATATTTTCATTTTATTCATCTTAAAGTAAGAAAATAATCTCCACTTAGCAAAACATACATGTTTGCAATGACAAAGCTTAATATCAAAAATCCTTTATTTTGTTATTCTATATTAATAAGTGATAAGAAAATACACTCTCCATTGTATTCTTTTCATTGGAAGCAACATGTGTAGCGAAAAGAGTCCTTGACTGCAGGCAAGGCCTGCTTCAGATGAGCTCTAACCTCAACTAGCAATAGACCCCAGCTAAAACCAGTCTCTTCAGCCAAAGGCGCTTCAGTAAAAAGTAAGGCATGGCTGGCCCCCGGCGCTTGAGAAGATTATCCCCAAAGCCCATTTCAGTACTAAAACTTCATCCAAAATCTTAGACTCATCCAAAAATGACGTCAGCATTTTTAAGAAAAATGAAGCCACTGTAAAGTCAGGGATGCCTGGCTATCCAATTCACCCTGGCAATCTCACTTATCAGTTTCATAATGCTCCTTGACATCACAGTATAGAGATATACTGATTACATCTACACATCTATTTGTTATCAACCATTAAGGTTGGCAGACAGAGCCCAGGAATGTGGTGCATGCATGTCCTCTAGCACTTGGGAGAGTGAGCAGAAAGACTCAAGAGTTCCATGGGGGCACAGCAAGACCCTGCCGCAAAAAAAAAAAAAAAAAAAAAAAAAAATGGCCTAGATGGGCACGATTTGCCTCTCCTTTAAAGATAAGAAGTTGCTGTATACAGGAAAGGGAGTAAAACAATGACATATGGAAATGCTATGATGAAACACTCTACTATTTAAGCTGAGTCAAAAAATGAAAAAGCAGTCACTACATTGCAGGTAGTCCCTAACGTAAAATGGTTTGACTTGGAGATAATTTTTAACTTCACACTTGTTTGGCTTTTGATTTTGTTTTCACTCATAGTACAGCATTCAACCATTACATGAGATAGTCAATGTTTTATTATGAAATAGCCTTGGTACTAGAAAATTTGCCTAAATGATGCCTAATGTAAGTGTTCTGAATGTATTCAAGGTAGGCAAGTCCAAGCTGCAGCGTTTGCTATGCTAGAAGGCATTTCAGATTAGATGGGTGAAGCTATTGGAACATAATGCCACCATAAGTCCAAGGTGCATCTGCTACTTCCCTTTTTAAATGCATAAAACCCCTGCTCCTCTGGTTAGCTAGTCTCTTTGAAGGTCTTGACACAGAAATGGGAACTATCAGAATGTAAAGATTTTAGTACCAGTCCCCATCCACTCTGCATATATTGACCTACAAACACAAGTACAAAAGTGCTGATCTCTGCCATTGTTAACTCAGGAACATGTTTCAAGTGTATGAGAAACACTTTCCATATCATTACTCCATCAGGGGTGGAAATGGTGTAACAGTCTGTGCCATATGACAGCTCACACTGAGCGACATCACTCAGAATAAAAGTGTTTGCACATCTTATTCTATAATAGCATCACCTCTGCAGAGGTAGAGAGGGTTGAAAATAATGTATGATGGCTGCACTAGAAAACACTGTCCCTGTAGCGAGATCCCCAGTCTTCGGCTACCAGCCATCTTTGGGGAGAACACCATGAAACTTCATCACAAGGCTGAGCTAATCAGCAAAATGGGAGTGCTTAGGTGGGCTGAAAACTGGTTGTTTTGAATCAGATGCCTTATGGTGTGTATGCATGTGCATGTGTGCGTTATAGAGGTCAGAGGATGGTGTTAGATGCCCTGAAACTGGAGTTACAGGCAATTTGTAAGCTGCTCAATGTAGGTACTGAGAACTGAACTCTGGTCCTCTGGAAGAACAGCAAGGGCTCTTTACCACCAAGATATCTCTCCTACCCCTGAAATAATACAAAACCTTTATCTAGTCAGAAGGTCTGTTCTACCTCCCAAGCATCCAATCCTCATTGGAGGTCAAATTGTCCAGGATCATATAAATGAGGAGGTCATGCTCTCCCACTGCCAGACAGTTCTCCTGTGTTCACATTCAGCCATGTGTTCACAAGACATTCATCAGTTTGTATGGCCTTGTCTGGTGCAATGAGATTGTGGAAACCAACCCTCTCCACACTGCTCATCACATGGAGCCTGAGGAGACAGCAACAGAGATTTTACTGTAAAATAGCCACAAGAGAAGTGCAGAGAAATCCCGCTAAGCGGGAACAAGCTGTCCAATCTTTGGCTCGCTCCCCACTTAATTTTTGTTTTCTGTTTTCTTCATCAGTCAGGCCTTCAGATCACAATCTCAGTACCTCCTGAGAATGAGATTCAGTTGACAACCCTGAATAATGCTCACAAACATCGCACACAGAGACAACAGAGAGAGAGAGAGAGAGAGAGAGAGAGAGAGAGAGAGAGAGAGAGGAGGGAGGGAAGGAGGGAGGGAGGGAAAGAAAGAGAGAGAGACAGAGACAGACAGAGGGTGTGTTTATCTCATTGCATTAGAAATTGACCTAAACATAGTCACAAACACCAAAGCAACGTTGAGAAAGAATTATGACTTTTACTCTATTATAAGAAGGTTGTAATGTTTCTGGTATAAGAAGTTGAAATGTGGGCCGGGCGTTGGTGGCGCACGCCTTTAATCCCAGCACTTGGGAGGCAGAGCCAGGCGGATCTCTGTGAGTTCGAGGCCAGCCTGGGCTACCAAGTGAGCTCCAGGAAAGGCGCAAAGCTACACAGAGAAACCCTGTCTCGAAAAACCAAAAAAAAAAAAAAAAAAAGAAGTTGAAATGTTTGACATAACATCAATTTCAATGTTTCATTTTAATGGCAGCAAATAGTAAAACTGGAACTAACAAAATCAGCAATTGCAAATGGAGTCAGAGCTCCTGTAGTTCATAGCACCTGGAGTGTGCAAACACCAATCAAGATATACCAACATCTTCTATTTGAATTCATATTACATCACTTCTTCCCCTTGGGCTACTGAGGTCTTTGTTAGGATGACATCATCAAGGTTATCTATGCCAGCAATTCCAGTTTTAAGATAAACAACTTGCTGTGTATCTGTGGACTGTCCTCACTGAAAACTCTCAGGCTGTTGCTAATCTCAGCTCCAGGGCTGCAAAGTTTCTAGTTATCTGACTCTAGGCATTCCATTTAAAGTAGCTGATTGAAAAAGGACAAGAGGGAGGTTCCCCAGCAGGACTACTCATAGTTGACTTGAGCATCTTCATGATGAAGTGTTGCCTCACTCTCAGGCTAAGAAGTCAGTCATCACCAAGCTGTGTTCTAAAACAAACCCATTATCAAATTATGCTACATTTTCTTGATTTTGAAAAAAAATGCAAAAATAGTAACCAAACAGAATCCTTTCTAAACCCCCTTTCTTCATAGAAACTTCCCTAATAAGAAAGCACTTCATAGTGGGCTCTTGCCTCTAGACAAAGAGCTCCTGAAATGCTAGAAGGCTTGGCTGTGAGGAAGCCAAGGGCTTTCGCAGCAGGAGGGAGCCCTCTTTGGGGATTGTTGGAAAAGCTGGTGACACCAACACAGGCCTGTGTGAAGAGCCTGACATGTGGAGCCTCTTTCTGCAGTGAAACAGCAAAGGCTGAGGGAGGCCGAGCCAACTTCACGGGTCCTCCATCTGTGCAGAGAACACTAAGACGTCCCATCCAACTCAAGTTGTACTTGGCATTGAAATGTTCCTCTTCTCAAAACTATCAATGGCCTGCATAGCTTCCCAAGAAAGCTCACTAAAAAGTTTTTTGGGTTTGTTTGTTTGTTTGTTTGTTTGGGTGTGTTTCTTCTACTCTCAAAGGCCAAAACCAAGAACTGGACTTTTCCTACTCACTTGCCCAAATAGTTTAGTGCACTATATTGGCCCCTAAGGTATTCCCATATACATCCGGGGTGAGCCCACCAATCCACTCCTTCTCTTCCTACAGCACTCTATTTCCTCGACCCCTTTCGTCATTGATATTGGGCCTAGAAGAGATACCTGCTGCTTCTAGCACTGAAGACAAAAAATATCCCCAAGCATGTTCTTGTTATAGTGTGCTTCCATCAACTTTGCTATAGCCATTAAAACCTGAAATCTTTACAATTCAGTCATGCAGACACTTTTGAAGTTGGTGAAAACCTTTCTTATATACTCAGAAATTACCTTCATCGTTCACACTCATTTGCAATTAACTATTTGTAAGCACAACACTATATGCTAGGGAAACAGAAGCAGATAGGTATCCCTCTGTCTTGAGAGACCACACATTGCATTCCTCCTCATCAGCAGTATCTCTTTCTTCAGCTTCAGTTACCACAGTCAACAGAGACCTGAAAATACCAAATGGAGACCAGGCACTGGCTCACACCGCTACTCTGTGGGCAGAGGCAGGTGGATCTTCATGACTTTTAGGCCAGCTTCATCTATATGGGGAGATCCAGTCCAAGCGGGGTCACCTAGTGAGACCTTCTTGAGAGAAAGATGATGAGATAAACAGAAAGGAAGGAAGAGGAAGACAAAGAGGAGGAGGAGGAAGAGAAAGAAGAGGAGGAAGGGACTAAATGAATGTTAAATTGTATGTCATTCTGAGTAACTTGATGAAATATTCCACCTGTTAAATTCCACAGTAGCCATTTCATCCACCAGACTATTGACCACAGTATACAGTACTTGGGTTAGGTTGGCACATATCCTTAGGACTTGGCCCAAAGAACAGAAGCAGTGATTCATACATGTCAAAGGGACTATGTGAAGTGCACCCTTCAAATGAAAACGTGGAGGTGCAGCACGATATTCTGAGAGAAATAGGGAAACCGCATCCACACGACCTTGATTGCAGTTGTTGTTGTTAGAACTCTTCTTTTGTTGCTAGCCTCTGCTGCCAACCTCTCATTGCACCTAAATTATAAACTAAGTCTTAAGATAGATCTTTGCCTGAGGGAACATACCCAGTTTATGTAGGGTTAGGTACAATCCATAGTTTCAAGCATCTATTGGGAGTTTTGGAACATCTCCATCATGAGTTAGAAGAGAAACAACCGTATTCTACCATAAGATATTTACAAGAAAGAATTATAGAACTGTAAAATAATTAAAACACATACCACCACTTAATATTCTGTCTTTCTTCCACAGTGCCATCAAAGCACATTGCAAAATGCCACTCAATAAGTTGTTATATAAATCAATCAAATCAAAAATTAGTTTGAGATAAAGCCAAAACCAGTAACATCTAACATGAGAATATTTTTATCATCATTGTTTTGTAATTAAGAAATTCAATGATTATGCAAAGAAGTGCTAATTGCCCTGATTTTATCATTGTGTATTGTATATATGGATCGAATGATCACATTATACCCTGTATATATGTGCAATTATGTGCTGATTATAAATTACATACATGTGCATATGTATATGTATATGAAAGAAGTGGTCTCACAGACTGTATACTACACAGTTACCAGTGGTTATCCGTAAAGTGAGACCAGCTCTCTGAATGAGTTTACACAGCCTTTAACATGAAAAACAAAAAAAGGAGTCAGGTACTCATTTCATGTGTTCCTGTATACATGCATATGTGTTTTAAGCTCAAAGTTGTAGACAACTCTGGTGTTCGTTGTGTTTGAGACTCATCAAACTATCTGGAAAAGGCTGCTGACTTTTCCAAGGTTCTTTGAAGTGCTTGGTTTCCATGCTCCACAAATGTCCAAGGTATTGGCTATTCATTACTTCTCTTCAAGATGGTCACAAAGAAAGCTGAAATCTCATAAAAGTCTCTGTAGTGACCACCGAGTCTTGTAGAATAATGGAATGAGTTGGGAGTTCAAACCAATAATGAAGCCTAACTTTCTACTCTGTTTCTTTTTTCTTGATATTGCAAAGTCATCCCAATATTACTCACTTACTTGGTGAAAACTTACATCTCTACCTCAGAACAAAAATAAAACCTTCAACATGAAATTACAGGTAAAGCAAGGTCAAGGAACCAGAAACATCTATCATTATATTGAATAAAACACCTACATTTTCTAGAGAAGAAAAAATGTGTTCCCTAGAGATGTGTCTCCATGTGAAAGTTTCCCACGGAAAGGTACAAAATAGAAATTCCATGTGAGTATTTCACTTAATGGCCAATATTCATTATATGTTTATTTACTTGGCCTTGTCAGACAGAGAGTTTGTAAAATGGATGCCTAGTGTCTGAAAGCAGCCTAGTTACTGATGATTATTCAAATTATACATAATTTGAAAAGTGCCAAAGCCACTTACCCGGAGATATTTCTCCATCAAATGCCATGCATTGTGTTTAAACTCCCACTACTTGGCATCAACTCTCCAGTCGGCCTGGGGTCAAATGCAAAATAAATTTGATGTGGGAGAGCTTAACTCAGCAACGGGTGACCTCTGGATACTATAGTGAAAATGGGTTTATCTCGTCTCTTTGGGAAAGTGAAAGTACATCAATGAAATGAACAAGAATAAGAGAAAAAGTAAGCCTACTGAAGAAAGCGACGGAGTGCCCTGAGGTTGAGCACTGTGGAGGGAGGGACCCTGGGACGGCAGTGGTCCTGGTGCTGACTGCTGCTCACTCCCTGCAGGAAAGCAAACAGATGCCCTGCAGCAAGGCGGATGGTGCAGGACTGAGGACCAAGAGCTGCAGCCGTGGGTCTACTGCTGAAACTCGGCTCCATTTCTGTAGGGATCAGCTAATGCTGTGATAATGTTACGTGACTACCACTATAAAACTCCCAGTAATCACGTTGGCTGAGATTCAGATGATGTAGACTGGTCTTTGTTAGGTTCAGCTCCAAGCTTGAGAGAAGTCCAAGTGTGTTCCACACATCTCTCTACCTCCTTTGACTGATAGCTTCCTGAGAAAATGTGGCATTCCAAGAGAAAACCAGAGTACATACAGTCACTTTAATCTCTATTCCAAGTATGCTCATAGCAAGAGAACCAAAGGAAGCCACATGATCACAGGCAAGTGCTAAGGAAGTTCTGCCCACTGCACAATACAATATTGCTGCAATTACATTACGAGTACAGTATTGGCCCAAGAGGGGAGAATGAAGAAGTCAACAAGTGTACAGGTATTGCTCTCTTAGCTCAGGCTTCTCTTTGATAAAGTAGTAGGCTTCCCTCAGTGGGTGTCAAACACCGCCCTCTAGTGGCCAGCTGCATTGAATCACCTGGGTTAAGTGGCGATCCAACTTCACTTCTGTTGCTGTGACCAAACTTCCCTAACAAAAAGCAGCTGGGGGGAAGAAGGCATTTTCTCCAGCTTACAGTTCCAGATTCCCGTGCATCCTTATGGGTAAGTCAAGGCAGGAACTTCAGACAGCTACACATCAGGCCCATAATCACAAGAAAGTGAAAAATGCATGCATTTGTATTATCTTGCTGCTTGCCTATACTCAGCTCCACACTCTAACACAGTTCAGCCCCCTCCCCGCCCCCGGGAATGGTGCCCATATTGGGTGGGGTCTTCCCACACTGGTAAACTAAGACAATGCCCCCCCCCAGGCCAGCTCTCAACACATGCAATCCCTCACTGAGGCTCTTTCCCAGATGGTTCTGTGGTGGGCGAGGTTAACAATTAGATCTAATCATCAGAAGTGGGGGGCCTCTAACAGTCCCGCCTCCACCAAGTGAGTCCCGTACATTGCTCCTGGACTGAAGGTCTGTAAGCGCATTATTTCGAATTTGCTAAGTTCATGGCCAGCTTAGCCTACCATGCAGCTTACCCGGAGCTGCCTGAGGGGAGGGTACTGGGGGAGGCTGCTTCCGTCTGTGCACGCCCTGTCTTCCCCTGAGTTAAGCCCCCCATGCTTCCAACCGTTAACTAGGAGAAACTGCTGTCCCTGGCCCACTCCAGTGACCTTGCTAGACCACAATGGACACTGAAGTGTTGTGAAGTCACTTGTCTGCCAAGAGATTCGTCTATTAAGATAGGCAATATTGAAACTCCCAAAATGTCCTGTTTTTTTTTTTTTTTCAATTAGAAGGCAAGCTAAAGAGGAGGTGTCCAAATTGAGATGCCAGGCAAATGAGAGCTGCTTTTCCTGGCTCTTGGGGGAAAAAAAAAAGATAAATATGGAAATGAATCTCTCATCTAATTATTCATTCCTGTTTATATATTCTTTAATGACATGTTTCCATGGTTACCAGCGTTGTTAAATGCTGCCTGTGTTTCATTTTGCTTTGATGCTATTTGAGGCGGCATGCCAGTAGGAGAGGCTCGCTTTTAACTGAAAGGTGTAATGAGGCATATGTTTGATCCAAGGTTGAGTGTTCCCAGGAAGGAGATAGTGACCGTGACATTGCTGGTTGTGTGATTTTGTGTAGTTCTTCAGTGGTGTTCTTCTTAGGCCTTAGGCTGAGAAGAAGAAAGGGAAAGGCAGAGAGTGGAGGAGAGAAAGAGGAGCAGAATCTGAACCATACACATATGGAAACTCACATTAATATGTCAGTAAGATGTTATGCATTTGATGTGTCCACACTGTCAAGTAAGGGGGGTTGTTTCTCCTCTCCCTTCTCCACACATCACCCCACTTCTCCAATCACATGCCTGCATGCTTGGTGCAGAAACCTCTTCCCAACACAGTGCAGTAGTGACTTCACCTCAGTGTGGGATTCAGCCTCAGTGCCATCTCTCCAGAAGCTGCTAGCCTTTGAAGCCCTAAGTCTCTGCAGAATAAATAGCTCTTTTGTCAGCCTCCGGGATCACACGAGAACCTGCAGGCGGGAATCCCTGCCAGTGCCGCAGAATGTGCTCTGCAGGGGGCAGCATACTGCCCTCCTGTGTTGGCATAGATCTTAGGTTGCACATGGATCTTTGAGATTGCTTAGAGAACAGTGGGGAGAAAATTAGTCCTCAGACCCTCCCAAACAACACTGTGTCCGAGCCTTCAGGAATGTGCGGGGCTGTTAATAGCCCTGGTCAGGGTTTGCAGCAGTATGTCAATGACCCAGGAAGCATACAGTCAACTTTTCTCTGTCTCTGTCTCTGTCTCTGTCTCTGTCTCTGTCTCTGTCTGTGTGTGTGTCTCTCTCTCTATTTCTCTCTGTCTCTCTCTGTCTCTCTCTCTCTCTCTCTCTCCCCCCTGCTCTCTCTTTCTTCAAGAAAGGCTTTGGGGATTTTTTAATAGCTTTTAAAGGAAGAGTAACCTCTAAATTTCCTTTCATTTTCTCTCATTTGAGGGTGCTATGGGTTCTAGAGATGGGGCCAATTTGAGGTTCCTTCTATTTGGGCAAACTGAACCCTGACTGTCCGGTGCCCCAGTTCCTGCAGCTCCCCTTCTAGGTTAGCAGGAGGTAGTTGACACAAAGACTCCACTTTCCAGTTGAAATCTGCAAAGGCCTTTTCCTTTGTTTTTGTTTGCATCTGAAAAAAAATCAAAAAACTATTATGAGCAAAACCAAATTTAGAGGTTTTATGGCTATCTTTTATATTTCCCACAGGTTTTTATGGGTTATTGATTTACAAGCTTGCAGAGAAATTGAGGTCACTTTTTTAGCAGCTGGCGATGTACAATACTATCCCGTGAAATCATTGCATTTTTTAAGCTGTGCTCACCCAGGTGTAGAATAATCTGTAGAACTCAAGCTTTTAATGTTTATTGTTTTTCCAGCCATCCTTTGGGCAGTACTACATACCAATTACAAAACAAGTTCTCTTTTCTTCAACTCATGGGATTGTATTTTCTTCACTAATTTTTGATGACAGTCTGTTCTACCTATACCTGGGTTGAATAATTTTCTTTTTCATAACAATTTCCCTTCTCCTAAATAATGAGACCTTGACATTTCAAATGTCAACCTTTAGCATATGACATATTTGATTTTTCTCAGGATCATAAATTAACTATGAAGCTAACCTATTTCTTTTTACAAGAAAGTTTAAGTGTTCTTATATGTAGTGCAGCCTAAAGTAGGAGTCAGCAACCTACGAGGAACAATAACCTCCAGAGCACCCAGAGAGATGGAAAGCATCACAGTTAGAATGCACGTCTTCCATCCCTATTCCTCAGCCCTCAGAAGCCCTCCTCATTGAGTCTGACAAGGCCACATAAACCTCATTTGTGAGATCATGAAGGAAGCACTGTTATGTATTAGCATCACTTGCAACTGCAGTTTGCTGTTGTAACAGAGCATATGGAAATATACCCATACATAATACATATTGATATATATATATATATATATATATCAATTTTGCAAAGCCATTGAGTTTATCATAGACATAATTATTCCCCTTCTGAAACAACTTGATGTTAGGTGACATGATCAATAGTCATATATAGGAAGCCAGCAGCCCCATAAAATCAGATTCCTGAAATCTGGTGGCATAGCCTGGAAGAGATTAATTGAAGGCAAATAAGAGAAATGAGAAAAGATAGGAAATGTCTGCTTGCCAGACGAAGTTGAAATTTGAGGGAGGACAGAAATTACAGGGATGCAGAACAGCGAAGACAAACTTTGAGTGACGTCAGTGGGTGCGGCCATCTCCTTTGAAGGGTTCCAGATCCGCTGTCACTCCTCTGTGCACAACAGATGTGCCATGCTACAAGGAGCTGCTCATCTCAAAGATGAATGCTTCCCTTGGATGAAGACTGGGTGACTTTGATCTTTCATCTATGATTCGACACCTGTCCTCCAGAGCCACAGACTGTCTTCCCATATCTGAAAGTCTATCTTGGTTAGCTGGACGAGGCTGTAGACCCATTTATGAATCTCTAGAGTCTAATGGATCAGAGCTTGAGGCCCTGATGTAGATATAATTGATTTCAGTCCAAGCTCTCTCTCTTGAGATAGCTGTGTGAACATCACACCATGCTAGAGAATAATGTGATGTAGGATAAACTGTTTTCCTCATCTATAAAATGGGAGCATGTCTAGTTTCTAGTGTTATTTTAGCAAACATTTAACCAAATGCACAGAGAACACCCATCTAATTAGTAAGTGATGTGTGGGTGTGTCCATGAACTGACAGAAGCCCACACAAACATGGCTTTTTGCCATTTGATGATAGCCAATAGTCTTCACTTCACAGCCTTTCAGTGTTTTCAGTAGATGCTTCCTCAAGGCCAACCCTGGCCTTTCCACTCAGTCATGTCACCTACTAGTAGCCTAACATATAAAACAAAGGCTTTGTAGAAAGGGCATTACAAATCTACAAAGGGGATAGCCAGGTCCTTTTCCCAACCCTGACATGAATGACATTCATGCAATAACAAGCTGTCTTCCAATCTGAAACCACTAGTCAAGAAATATAATGAAAAACAGCACACACTGGCCAGTTATGGTGGTACACAACATAATCCCAGGACTCAGATAGTCAAGATAGGAATATTACAAGTTCAAGGGCACTTGCAATATATAGTCTCAAAACATATTAATTTAATTTAATTAAAGAACACATAGTTAGGCATAGTAATACTTACTTTCACATAAGTTGTGAAGATGAAATACATAACAAGAAGAGTCCCAACCTGTCTTGACATTTACCACCAAACTCAGAGGCTAGGACCCATTAGCCTTAGACCCAGTCATCCTTAAACAATAATTGCAGGTAATGCAGCTATTTCTTCCTTTAATACCTTCCAGTGATTCATTTCCAGTCATCAAGAACAAAAGCACTATTGCATCCTAAAGAGTCTGGAGGCCGCTGAAACCCACACGTGTAACTCTTGAGTTTCGATCAGCTGGTGTTCCCCCAAGGTGCAAGTGGGAAATTATTCACAGTCTTCAGAAGAGGAACATAATTTAAATTCTATTTATAAATTATATGTACTTTGTCACTGAATAAGCTAACCAACCTGAGCATATTAATATGGAAGCTACCCTACTAAGAAGCCTTTCATATAATTTTTGTAAATTTTTTCTTTGAGATGGGCATGCTAGTTGACGTATATGCTAATCTAATGAGATGGCAATGGACAAAACTATCTTACTGTGACCAGTAGGTGAGAAAACTAGGATGTGAAGACTATTATGAAGAGGGTTTTGGTGTGGCCACGGTTTGATAGAGCCCACTTGTTCAACTGTTAGTGTTAGTTTTCATGACAGCAAGAACAGGATCCTGCTGGAGCCAAGCAGTGGTGGCCACGCCTTTAATCCCAGCACAGCACTCAGGAGGCAGAAGCAGGTGGATCTGTGAGTTTGAGAACAGCCTGGTCTACAGAGTGAGTTCCAGAACAGCGAAAGCTACACAGAGAAACCCTTTCTCAAAAGAAAAGATTCTGCTGGAAGGGAAACAAGGGAGAAATTAATGCCTGATTTTCCAGGAATTTACACTCTAACTTTAAAAATGAAAGCCTTCGGTATAGGAGAAAGCATTGGCTTAGGGGACTCAAGCCCTTGCTACCATTCTAATTCTGTGACCTCAGATGACTCACCAGAACTTACACACTTGTTACTTACCTATAAGTTGGTATAAAATTGTACCATAGATCTTTTCCCTCTCCTCAGTTCCATGTTGAAAGTACATGCAGATAATTCCTGCTACAAAATACAAATGATTAAAAATTAGCACAGGGAGAGCTTTAGCTTTAAAGTACTAGAGTGATTCAATTAATAGAAGCATCATATACAATCAAAACCCAAATCTAAGACAGGCACAGTGGCTCACTTTTGTAATCCCAGCACTTGGGAGGCTGAAGCAGGAGAATTACCAGTTTGAAGCTGGCCTAGACTGAATAGTGAGACCCACTGGCTGTGTAGTCGCATACACCTTTAATCCCAGAACTCAGCAGACAAAGGCAGGAAGATCACTGTGAGTTTGAGGCCAGCCTGGTCTACATATCAAATTCCAGTAGTCAAGAATACAGAGAGATACCCTGACTCAAAACAACAGCAAAAACAGTGAGACCCTAAGGGAGAGGAGAGAGACCATAACCAGTATGAATGGGAAACAAGAGTGTATTATATCCACACAAACACATTTATGCATTATGTATAATTTGTTAAAAATCTATAGCATCTGCACACAGTGCAAAACTAAAGGAAATGAAATTTCTTTAGAATTTAAAATGCTACTGTTTTTAGACAGCAAAAATTGCAAAGTAGAGAATTCAAGATAGCTATATCAAAATCTGTTTACCTAGATACTAGTAACCTGTTCATGCATTCTTTGGTGATTTACGACAATGAAAATAAAATTTAAATGCCTTATTTATACCTCATGAGGAGATCTATGACCTTCCCATCCCTGGGCTGACAGACGCAGCAGCAAAGCTGTGCATGCTCCTTAGAGAAGATGAACACTCAGAAGGAATAGTCAATGGCTGCCGCTTCATAAAATAACTCCTGTCCTGTACAACAGAGAGTCAGCATAAAGTACTGAGCACTGTGAGCACTATGGCAAGGGAAAGCAGTCCACCATTACATATTCTATTCTAATATGCTACTGCATTAATGATATAATCACAGAAATGTCAATCCCAGTTACTGCATAAGTGACATGGTGAACAGGTCACAGGGCAGTCACAAGGAAAGCTATTTGGGAAAATCTACTCTCTATTTCAAGGCATTGAAACCTTCCAAATTAAACTTATATATATTTACAGGGATTAAATTTTTAAAATGTCACTTATGGAGTTTTATTTTTCCATTTTCTAGTAAATTATACTCATCATTCAAATTTATATTATTATTCATACAATAACAAAGAGTTATGCTAGCCATTAAAGACTAGGTACCATCTCAACTATGTAAGTCCCGAGTATAGGAAATTTCCTTTGAAAGTAATAACAGTTACTCTGAAAATAGAACAATGGAACCATAATATTCAGTCCCTAATAACACCTACCTAGATGGATTCTATAAGGATTAAAGAAAATGGCATATATATAAGCTTGTATTACAGTGCTAAGTGAAAGATTGTTATTTTATCTTCAAATGCTGTTTTTCTTTACTTTTTATAAATTGATGGGAATGGATTATGAGTGAGATTCAAATTTTCACTTATTACTATTTCTGTATTAGGATAGACTAATTACTGTAGCAAACAACTCTATCCTCTCTCCCTGTCTCTGTCTCTGTCTCTGTCTCTCTCTCTGTCTCTCTGTGTGTGTGTGTGTGTGTGTGTGTGTGTGTGTGTGTGTGTGTGTGTCTGTCTGTCTGTCTGTCTGTCTGTCTGTCTCTCTCTCTCTCTCTCTCTCCCTCACCCACAAGACTGAACCTGGAGCCCCTTACATACTAGACAAATATGTTCTCATTTTTACTGAGCCACATCCACAAAAGTACATTACAAGCCCTCTTCTTGCCTTTTATTTTGAGGCAGCATCTCAGGAAGTTACCCAAGCTGGCCTTGGACTCACTATGTGACTCAGATTGACCTAAACTCACTCTGTGACCCAGAATAGCCCTGGACTCACTCTGTGGCCCAGAATGGCCCTGGACTCACTCTGTGGCCCAGAAAGGCCTGAACTCACCCTGTGGCCCAAAATGGCCTTGGACTTTCAATCCTCTGCCTCAGCCTCCTGAGTGGCTGGGACAGCAGGACTAAGCTACCAGGCCTGGTTGAGAGTTCTCTTCAATCCCCAATGGGAGAAAATATAGTAAGACCATACTAAAGAGTGCTTCATGGACCAGGCACAGAAGTTATTCCTGCCTACCTTCCATAATAGCCTGCAAGAGTCTATGAAATTCCTGTCATGTTCCCAGTGGATAAAACCTTAATTTTTCAAAAGGAAGTGATTTATAATATAAAAGTCTAATTTTAAGTTCTATAAAATTAAAAAGCTGTTCATCCGAAAGCCTCTTAAAGCCTCCCCAATCTCAATGAATTAGGTTGGGAAAGTCCTGAGGTGCTCTCCAGATCAAATTTTCTAATAAATTTAATCACTGTGATTGTGGTCAAGACTAATATTGGGAGCAATAAGGAAATAATTTGATAGTCTAAAATTATTTGATTGCACTTTCTAATTAGAAGTGGCAGGATTCCTTCTCACTGTCCCATTTCCATAGGCACCAGTCAAGAAATGGGGGTAAAATAATCTCACCACCTAAGACACTTTGAGTATCATAGCTCCTTCCAGCTTTACTGGGATACTTTAAGTACTCCTGAATTTTTGCCAGGAGGATTTAACCTTCTCGGTGTGGAATAGGGGGATGAATTCCCTGCCTTCCTCTCAACAGTTCACATTCACTTTTCTTTCCTCTTTGATGGAGTCCCTCTCATGCCTTCTCCTCTGTAGTCTGTCTCTCAGTCATCCTGGACAAGCTGGCATCTAGGGCAGTGAGTGGCTCCTTTCACTTAGCTAAAGTACTAAGAGAAATTACTGTAACTTGGTGTTTGTAGTGGACATTAGCTGCCCACATATACTCTTGCTTTACAGAATTATACATTTTATATGGCACTTATTCAGAAACAGGGTTTTGTTTGTTTGTTTGTTTTGATTTGATTTGATTTTTGAAGACAGTTTCTCTGTGTAACAGTCCTGGATGTCCTGGAACTCATTCTGTAGACCAGGCTGGCCTTGAATTCACCGAGATCTGCCTGCCTCTGCCTCCCGAGTGTTGAGATTAAAGGCGTGCACCAACGCCACCTGGCTGGAATTGTACAATTTAAAAACTTATAAATGCAAGAGTGACAGTGAAGAAGAGTCCACTGGGACCTACGGATACAGGCACGTGACTTCAGAGCTTCCTTTGGAGGACCAGTGTGGAGAACATACTTAGCAATGTTGTACATTCAGCAGCAGGACCTGGGGCCGATTGCTTCACCAATCCCACACAAGCAACATTTACTGACATTAAAGGAACATACCAGGAAAGGACAGTCAACTCAACATTTAAGTCAAAGTGAAATATTCTAGAAATGTACTCCCATTTTAAGTTTCTTTTTTCTACAAGCAGTTAAATTTTTATCTGGTCTCTATTTTCTTTTTTTTTTTATTTGTTTTTTTTTTTTTTTGTAAATTTATTTTACAACATCATTTAGTTCAACATAATAGCCACAGAGTCCCCTGTTCTCCCACTCTCGCCCCCTTCCCCCTCCCCCCACCCCACCCCCCATTTCCACCTCCTCCAGATCAAGGTCTCCCCCGAGGACCGGGATCGACCTGGTAGACTCAGTCCAGCCAGGTCCAGTCCCCCCCTCCCAGACCGAGCCAAGCGTCCCTGCATAGGTCCCAGGATTCAAACAGCCAACTCATGCAACGAGCCCAGGACCCGGCACCAACACACAGCTGCCTCCCAAACAGATCAAGCCAAATGACTGTCTCACCTGTTCAGGGGGCCTGATCCAGTTGGGGGCCCCTCAGCCCTTGGTTCATAGATCCTGTGCTTCCATTCATTTGGTTGTTTGTCCCTGTGCTTTATCCAACCTTGGCTTCAACAATTCTCGCTCATATAAACCCTCTTCTTTCTCACTAATTAGAATCCCAGTGCTCCACCAGGGGCCCAGCCGTGGATGTCTGCATCCAGATTCCTCAGACCTTCCTTGGATGGGGTTTATGGCACAACTAACAGGGTGTCTGGCCATCCCATCACCAGAGTAGGTCAGTTCCTGCCGTCTTTCGACCATTGCCAGCAGTCTTTTGTGGGGGTATCTTTGTGGATCTCCGTGGGCCTACCTAGCTCTCTGCTTCCTCCCCTTCTCATGTGGTCTTCATTTAACATGGTCTCCTATTTCTTGTTCTCCCTCTCTTTTCTTGATCCAGCTAGGATCTCCCACTCTCTTTCCCTCGAACGTTGCCCTTCATTGTTCCCACTCATGACCAGGTTGTTCATGTAGATCTCATCCATTTCTCCGTGTTTTTTTTTTTGGGTCTCGTTTTCCAGGTAGCTTCACTGGTGATGTGAGTAGCAGTCCAGTCATCCTTGTTCCACATCTAGCATCTTCCTATGAGTGAGTACATACCATATTTGTCTTTCTGAGTCTGGGTCACCTCACTCAGGATGATTTTTTCTAGATCGATCCATTTGTCTGCAAACCGTATGATGTCATTGTTTTTCTCTGCTGAGTAGTATTCCATTGTGTATATGTGCCACAATTTATTTATCCATTCTTCAGTTGAAGGGCATCTAAGTTGTTTCCAGGTTTTGGCTATTACAAACAATGCTGATATGAACATAGCTGAGCAAGTGCTCTTGTGGTATGATTGAGCATTTCTTGGGTATATGCCCAAAAGTGGTATAGCTGGATCTTGGGGGAGATTGATTCCCAATTTTCTAAGAAAGCGCCATATTGATTTCCAAAGTGATTGTACAAGCTTGCATTCCCACCAGCAGTGGAGGAGAGTTCCCCTAGTTCCACATCCTCTCCAGCATAAAGTGTCTTCAGTGTTTTTGATCTTAGCCACTCTGACAGGCGTAAGGTGGTATCTCAGAGTTGTTTTGATTTGCATTTCCCTGATGATTAGGGATGTTGAGCAATTTCTTAAATGTCTTTCAGCCATTTGGGTTTCCTCTGTTGAGAATTCTCTGTTTAGTTCTGAAGCCCATTTCTCAATTGGACTGTTGGTTGTTTTGATGTCTAAATTCTTGAGTTCCTTATATATTCTGGATATCAGTCCTCTGTCACCTGTGGGGTTGGTGAAGATCTTTTCCCATTCTGTAGGCTGTCGCTTTGCCTTGTTGACCGTATCCTTTGCTCTACAAAAGCTTCTCAGTTTCAAGAGGTCCCATTGATTAATTGTTTGTCTCAGTGTCTGCGCTACTGGTGTTATATTTAGGAAGTGATCTCCTATGCCAATGCGTTCAAGACTACTTCCTACTTTCTCTTCTAGCAGGTTTAGAGTAGCTGGATTAATGTTGAGGTCTTTTATCCACTTGGACTTAAGTTTCGTGCACGGTGACAGATATGGATCTATTTGCAGCCTTCTACACGTTGATATCCAGTTATGCCAGCACCATTTGTTGAATGCTTTCTTTTTTCCATTGTACACTTTTGGCTTCTTTGTCAAAAATTATATGTCCATAGGTGTGTGGGTTAATGTCAGGGTCTTCAATTCGATTCCATTGGTCCACATGTCGGTTTTTATGCCAATACCAAGCTGTTTTTATTACTGTAGCTCTATAGTAGAGCTTGAAATCAGGGATTGTGATGCCTCCAGAAGTTGTTTTATTGTACAGGTTTCTTTTAGCTATCCTGGGTTTTTTGTTTTTCCATATGAAGTTGAGTATTATTCTTTCCAGGTCTGTGAAGAATTGTGTTGGTATTTTGATGGGGATTGCATTGAATCTGTAGATTGCTTTTGGTAAGATTGCCATTTTTACTATGTTAACCCTGCCTATCCATGAGCATGGGAGATCTTTCCATTTTCTGACATCTTCTTCAATTTCTTTTTTCAGGGACTTAAAGTTCTTGTCATATAGGTCCTTCACTTGCTTGGTTAGTGTTACCCCAAGGTATTTTATGTCATTTTTGGCTATTGTAAAGGGTGATGTATCTATAATTGTCTTCTCAGCTTCTTTGTCCATTGTATATAGGAGGGCTACTGATTTTTTTGAGTTGATCTTGTATCCTGCTAAGTTGCTGAAGGTGTTTATAAGCTTTATCAATTCCTGGGTGGAATCTTTGGGGTCACTCAAGTATACTATCATGTCATCTGCAAATAGGGAAAGCTTGACTTCTTCCTTTCCAATTTGTATCCCCTTAATATCCTTGTGTTGTCTTATTGCTCTGGCTAGAACTTCAAGTACTATATTGAATAAGTATGGGGAGAGTGGACAGCCTTGCCTCGTTCCTGATTTTAGTGGAATTGCTTTGTGTTTCTCTCCATTTAATTTGATGTTGGCTGTTGGTTTGCTATATATTGCCTTTATTATGTTTAGGTATGTTCCCCGTATTCCTGATTGCTCCAAGACTTTTATCATGAAGGGGTGTTGGATTTTGTCAAATGCCTTTTCTGCATCTAGTGAGATGATCATGTGGTTTTTTTCTTTGAGTTTGTTTATATGGTGTATTACATTGATGGACTTTCGTATGTTGAACCACCCTTGCATCCCTGAGATGAAGCCTACTTGATCATGGTGGATAATTGTTCTGATGTGTTCTTGGAGTCTGTTTGCCAATATTTTATTGAGTATTTTTGCATCAATGTTCATGAGGGAGATCAGTCTGTAGTTCTCTTTCTTTGTTGTATCCTTGTTTGGTTTAGGAATCAGTGTAATTGTAGCCTCGTAGAAGGAGTTTGGTAATGTTCCTTCTGTTTCTATTATGTGGAACAATTTAGAGAGTATTGGAATTAACTCTTCTTTGAAGATCTGGTAGAATTCTGCGCTGAAACCATCTGGTCCTGGGCTTTTTTTGGTTGGGAGACTTTTAATGACTGTTTCTATTTCCTTAGGGGTTATTGGGCTATTTAAATAGTTTATCTGGTCTTGATTTAATTTAGGTATGTGGTACTTATCCAGAAAAATGTCCATTTCTTTTAGGTTTTCCAGTTTTGTGGAGTAGAGGTTTTCGAAATATGACCTTATAATTCTCTGGATTTCCTCAATGTCTGTTGTTATGTCCCCCTTTTCATTTCTGATTTTGTTGATTTGGATTCTCTCTCTCTGTCTTTTGGTTAGTTTGGATAAGGGCTTGTCTATCTTGTTGATTTTCTCAAAGAACCAACTCTTTGTTTCATTAATTTTTTGTATTATTCTCTTAGTTTCTAATTCATTAATTTCACCTCTCACTTTGATAATTTCCTGGCGTCCATTCTTCCTGGGAGACTTTGCTTCTTCTTGTTCTAGAGCTTTCAGGTGTGCTGTTAAGTCACTAGTGTGAGATTTCTCCAACTTCTTTATGTGGGCATTTAGTGCTATGAATTTCCCTCTTAGCACTGCTTTCATAGTGTCCCATAAGTTTGGGTATGTGGTGTCTTCATTTTCATTGATCTCTAGGAAGTCTTTAATTTCTTTCTTTATTTCTTCCTTAACCCATTGGTGATTCAGTTGAGCATTATTCAGTTTCCATGAGATGGTAGGTTTTCTGTAGTTTTTGTTGTTGTTGAAATCTAACTTTAAACCATGGTAGTCTGATAGAACACAGGAGGTTATTCTAATTGTTTTGTATCTGTTGAGATTTGCTTTGTGGCCAAGTATGTGGTCGATTTTAGAGAAAGTTCCATGGGGTGCTGAAAAGAATGTATATTCTTTCTTGTTAGGATGGAATGTTCTGTAGATATCTATTAGGTCCAATTGGGTCATGACATCAGATAAGTCCTTTATTTCTCTGTTAAGTTTCGATTTGGGAGATCTGTCCAGTGGTGAAAGTGGGGTGTTGAGATCTCCCACTATTAATGTGTGGGGTTTTATATGTGGTTTAAGCTTTAGTAATGTTTCTTTTACATATGTGGGTGCCCTTGTGTTTGGGGCATAAATGTTCAGAATTGAAACTTCATCTTGGTGGATCTTTCCTGTGATGAGTATGTAATGTCCTTCTTGATCTCTTTTGATTGATTTTAGTTTGAAGTCTATTTTGTTGGATATCAGGATGGCTACCCCTGCTTGTTTCTTAAGACCATTTGATTGGAAAGTCTTTTCCCAGCCTTTTATTCTTAGGTAGTGTCTGTCTTTGAATTTGAGATGTGTTTCTTGTATGCAGCAGAAAGTTGGGTTCTGCTTTCATATCCATTCTGTAAGTCTATGTCTTTTTATAGGTGAATTAAGTCCGTTGATATTAAGGGATATTAATGACCAGTGATTCTTCATCCCTGTTATTTTTGGTGGTAGTGTGTGTGTACTTCCCTTCTTTGGGGTTTACTGTTGTGGCTTTATCTATTGCCTGTGTTTTCGAGTGTGTATCTGACTTCCTTCGGTTGGAATTTTCCTTCTAGTGCTTTCTGTAGGGCTGGGTTTGTGGATAGGTATTGTTTAAATCTGGCTTTGTCTTCGAATGTCTTGTTCCTTCCGTCTATGATGATTGAAAGTTTTGCTGGGTATATTAGTCTGGGCTGACATCCATGGTCTCTTAGTGTCTGCATTACATCTGTCCAGGTCCTTCTGGCTTTCAAAGTCTCCATTGAGAAATCGGGTGTTATTCTGATGGGTTTACCTTTATAGGTCACTTGGCCTTTTTCCTTGGCTGCTCTTAATATTCTTTCTTTATTCTGTACATTTAGTTGTTTAATTATTATGTGTCGAGGGGACTTTTTTGGGGGGTCTAGTCTGTTTGGTGTTCTATAGGCTTCTTGTATCTTCATAGGCATTTCCTTCTTTAAGTTGGGAAAGTTTTCTTCTATAATTTTGTTGAATATATTTTCTGTGCCTTTGAGTTGGTATTCTTCACCTTCTTCTATCCCTATAATTCGTAGGTTTGGTCTTTTTATGGTGTCCCAGATTTCTTGGACATTTTGGTTCATGACTTTGTTGGCTTTAGTGTTTCCTTCGACTGATGGAACTATTTCTTCTACTGTGTCTTCAATGCCAGAAATCCTCTCTTCCATCTCTTGCATTCTGTTGGTTATACTTGCATCCGAAGTTCCTGATCTTTTACTCAGGTTTTCTATTTCCAGCATTCCCTCTGTTTGTGTCTTTTTTATTTTTTCAATTTCCCTTTTCAGTTCTTGGACTGTTTCCTTTGTTTGTTTCATTGCTTTTTCATGATTTTCTTTCAGTGCTTTATTGTTTTCTTCCAGGACTTTAATGTTTTCTTCCAGGACTTTATTGTTTTCTTGGAGGGCTTTATTGTTTTCTTCTAATTTGTTTGCCCTTTCCTCTAGTTGTTTACAGCATTCTTCCAATTTTCTTGTCTTTTCCTCTACACAAGCCTCTACCTTCTTCATGAAGTTACTCATAAGGCTACTTTCTTCTGCTTCTTCCAATTTTTGGTGTTCAGGTCTAGATGTTGGAGGCGAGCTAGGTTCTGGTGATGCTGTATTGCTCTTCATTTTGCTGTATGTACTTCTGCCTTGACGTCTGCCCATCTCCTTGTGGTTCCTTCTTGGTCTTATCAGTGTACTTGTTTCACAAAGAGCTGACAGATTCAGGAAGACTCTCTCTCTTGTCCAAAAGGGAGTTCTCTTGTCCAACTCTTTGGTCCAGAAGGGAAGTCAGGGGCAGGCTCTGGTCCAGAATGGTAGTCGGGGACAGGCTGGGAGCTGGGGGCTGGTCTCTAAGTCTCAGGAAGTGGCTGGGGTCTTGGGCAGATGGGCGTGGGAGCAGGGCGCGGAGATTGCAGGGGCTTCCAGGGGGGCCGGAAAAGGGGATCCCTCCCGGTGGGGCTAGAAGGGGAGCTGTCCGGTGGCCAGAACCTGGTGCCAAGTTGGGCAGGTCCTCCCGGAGTGGCTGGTGCCCAGGGATGGGGTCCGGGCTGGACCCAGACACTCACCTCTGGTCCAGAAGGGAAGTCGGGGGCAGGCTGGGAGCTGGGGGCCGGTCTCTAAGTCTCAGGAAGTGGCTGGGGTCTCGGGCAGATGGGCGTGGCGGCAGGGTGCGGAGACTGCAGGGGCTGCCGGGGGGCTTGGAAAAGGGGATCCCTCCCGGTGGGGCTAGAAGGGAGCTGCCCGGTGGCCAGAACCCGGCGCCAAGCTGGGCAGGCTTCCCCGGAGTGGCTGGTGCCCAAGGATGGGGTCCGGGTTGGACCCGGGTACTCACCTCTGGTCCATAAGGGAAGTCGGGGGCAGGCTGGGAGCTGGGGGCCGGTCTCTAAGTCTCAGGAAGTGGCTGGGGTCTCGGGCAGATGGGCGTGGGGGCAGGGCACGGAGACTGCAGGGGCTGCCGGGGGCTTGGAAAAGGGATCCCTCCCGGTGGGGCTAGAAGGGGAGCTGCTCCGTGGCCAGAACCTGGTGCCAAGTTGGGCAGGTCCTCCCGGAGTGGCTGGTGCCCAGGGATGGGGTCCGGGCTGGACCCAGGCACTCACCTCTGGTCCAGAAGGGAAGTCGGGGCTCTGGTCTCTATTTTCAAAGTCAATGAAGATGTTTGATCACCAAAATCTTCATTTTCATATTAATAGTTATATCAAAATATTCTAATTTTAATATAATATTTTATTTACTTTTTGGTAATTTCATATATGTTTATAATGAATTTTGATAATATCCATCCCTACTTTCCACTCACTCCACCCCCAGACATGCCCTCATCCACCTTACCGCTTCTTGGCATCTTTTTTATTTTCTTCTTCATAACCCACTGAGTCGCATTAGAACTACTCACATGCGCGTGGGTTTGTGATCATCCATTGGAGTGTCAGCAACCGAAGAAAACTTGACTGTCCCTCCCTCAGCAGTCATCAGCTGCCAAGAGCGCCTCAGCGGGGACTAGAATGTTGACTGGCTCGATCTTGTGTGAGTCTGGTGCAGGCACCACAGCTGCTGTGGGTTCGTGAGGACGATGGCGCTGTCATGTCTGACATCGGTAGCCCCTCCTCCAGTGTTCCATGGCTTCATTGGTGGGAATGAGCCAGATGTCCCTTTTAGTCCTGAGTATCCCATATTCACTTATTCTCTGCACATTATCAGTCTCTGTATTAACTACTACCAACAAAACGCTTCTGTTGAGGACTGAGAGCTGTACCAATCGACAGACATAAAGGTTGATATTTAGAAGAGATTTGATACTATTTCTGTTAGCATTCAGGCATCTGCACTGGCCTGCCCTTAGGGTCCTAACAGGATACATCCTCACTGTAGCCACTAAGAGCACCCCTGTGCACATTCCCTACTGTTTCCTTATTTAAAAAATGCCTTGCCCACCTCCCATCTCTTTCTCTCCCTTCCCTCTCATCCCCAGGCTGCTCCCTTCTCTCCCCTCCCCTCAATAAACCTCCCACATGGGCCCTGCTGTATGGTGATTCCTTCCCGATATTTTTAAAATACAACTGTCCATCTAGCAAAATAATAGTAGTAGGTTCTCTCCTAGGGCCTAGGGCCTTGCCAGCCATGAGTTCTTGACTAGGTTTATAGTACCAAGCACGAGTTGCCACCTATGGAGTGGGTCCAATCTTCACTTTGTGAAATTAGGAGTGTCCAATCAGAAAGTGGTTGGTTATCTCGCTCCCAGTTCACAGCTGGGTAAGAACGTTGGTGCCATATCTCCCCCAGAAGCCTGCATAGTGCCATTCAGCACTAAGAAAGCCAGCCAGAAGAGAGGAAGCTTTAGAGTCAGTACCAGCTTGATTTCTTCATGTCCTGTAAACAAAGTATATGACATTTCCAGCAATAAGGTCTTAGCATCCAGTTCTGGTGGGTGACCAAATGCAGGGGCTGGAGCCTATGTTGTTTGGGAGTCTCTGGTACCCTCTGACTAATAACTTGAAGGGAAATAACCTTCACTTGGCACAGGGATTTTCTTTGATAACTTACAGCTTGTAAGCCCTCTCACCTGGGCAGGGTAACTACAAACCTGTGTGTGTGTGTGTGTGTGTGTGTGTGTGTGTGTGTGTGTGTGTGTGTGTAAAAGCTTCTAATATAATAGATGTCCATGTGGCTTTTTCAGCAACCTTAGTGTTGGTTATCACTGCCCACAATCCACCCTCTGCCAAACTTGCCATGCATTGTTTTCATCCCCCTCCATACTACCTGTGTCCTGTGTCTCTCCCTTAAGGTCTTCACACACACACACACCACCACCACCACCACCACCACACACCCGACAACGGCTCCTTTCTAGTTTCCTGCCTTCTCCTTGTCCACACACTATGGAAACCAGTGTAAAGGGTCCTTACACAGCTAAATACAGAACTCCCATGTGACCCTGCTTTGCTATTCCTGGATATATACGCAAAGAATTCTATATCCACAGGAGTGCTTGCTTATCCATATTCATTGCCACTCTATTGACAATATCTAGGAAATTGAACCAACCTAAATATCCATCAACTGATGAATGGGTAATGAAAATGTAGTATCTATACACAATGAAATTTTATACAGCTATAAAGAAAATTATATGGAATTTGTGAGCAAATGAATGAAACTAGAATAAGAATTCTATTGAATGAGGTAGCCCAGACTCAGAAACAAAAACACTGAATGTTCTCTGTTAAAATATTCTAGTTTTTAAACTGGTTTACGTGTCTTAGAGTCTTAGAAAAGACAAAGTGAAGCCTACGTTAGAATAACCATATACCAGTAAAACTGATAATAACACAGATATGACCAATTCCTGTGCCAATGCAGTACCTAACCAGAGAAAACAGAGTCCAATTGGACCAATTAGAACTACTGAAAACAAAGAAATAATAAAAAGTTTCTCATTTAGTGAAGAAGGAGGAGGAGGAGGAAGGCTTCACTGATGAATTCTACTATTTAAAGAATGACCACTATCAATTCTTCCTAGATTATTACAAAAATATTGAAGAAAGAGAAATTCTTCCAAACACAATATATAAGGCTAGTATTGTTCTGATGTTAAAACCAAATAAAAATGACTATAGGTCAGTATCCTTGATGACACAGATTTTCAACAAAAATACTAGAAAATTAAACACAGCAACATGTTAAAAATCACCATTATCAAGTGAGATTCATTCCAGAGATGCAAGGATGGCTCATCATATACAAATCAATGAATATGATACAGCCAGTCAACAGAATGAAGATATACTAACCAGTGGAAATGTAAATCAGGGTAGTCACATGGAAATCAGTACAGAAGTTCCTCAAGAAAAGCAAAGCAGAATTATCCTATCATATGATCTAGCTACATTGTTCCTGAGACTATATCAGAAGGAATTTAGATTAACACAACACAGGGATACTAACACAAAACTTATCTTAAATGCCAGTCAGTAGATAAATGAATTTTTAAATGTGGTGTATATATATACAATGCATTTTCATTCAGCTGTAAGGAAAATGAAATTACTTCATTTTCAGGATACTAGTCAGAATTGGAGATCTTCCTGTTAAACTAAATAAGCCAGACTCAGAAAGACAAACATTTCATGTTTTCCTCATATGTGTAATGTAGACTTAAACATATTTGTGACTTGAAAGTAGAACAGGGAAATCTGTGGGAGGAGGAAGGGGTCTAACAGGAGGTAGATGAGAATAAGAAGGGTAGTGGGAGAGGAGGAAGTACCATCTTTTCTTTCGTCTGTGGAATCTAGCTGTAACAACATATTGTCAGAGGGATGGGGGCGGGGAGGGAGAGCAAAGCAGAGCAGAGTTATTCAGTGATGAGAGAGACCAGCAGGAGGCAGCAAGGCGGGGAGGGTGAAAATGAGCAAAGCACTATTACACACATGTGTGAAAACTTCATAATAAATTAGCTACACTAATTTTTAATGTTGATAATTAGGAGTGCTAGCAGGATGGCTTCTGCTGCGGAGTCTGAAGACTTGAGTTCAATCTCCAGATCTACATGGTGAAAAGAACTAAAGCCTGAAAATTGTCCTTTGACCTCCACACACATGCTAGCCTCTGTCTGTGCCTCTGTCATACACTAAATAAGTATAAGAATACTTTAAGCAGTTGATGACTAAAAACAAAGCTTGTGTGTTAACTCCAATAAATATCACTGTTTGCCAATGACGCAAACACTCGGCCAGAAACCAATTAGAGCTAATGAAGCAAATCATCAAGTTAAGAAAGAATGTACAAAATCAGTAGCATCACTATACTCCAGTAGCAGACT